>NC_044985.1:514174-598632 GCF_008728515.1 Papio anubis | reverse complement strand
TTTCTCTACGATAGTGCAATGCCTAGAGGTAACCACGAGACAGGATCTCGTTTCTCTACGATAGTGCAATGCCTAGAGGTAACCACGAGACAGGATCTCGTTTCTCTACGATAGTGCAATGCCTAGAGGTAACCACGAGGCAGGGTCACATTTCTCTATGATAATGCAATGCCTAGAGGTAACCACGAGGACGGTCTCATTTCTCTACGATCAATGCTTTCCAGCTGGATCCAATCAAAAAAGAAACAGAACATCTCATCACAGAGTTCTTTTCTCCTCTGTGTGGGATTTTTTCCTGGAGCTGACTGCATTTGACCTTTTGGCTCAGTTATTATTGATATCCATGCACGTCGCTTTCTACCATTTATTAAGAAAGCTATGAAGGCAGTGAGTGTGAGGTTTCTGACAGCAGCCCCCGCCATGCCATGGAAGTGGGTTGTATAGATGCCCACATAAATGGGTCAAGAGAAGCAAATCCAGCTTCCCGGGTCCATTATGTGAAATCTTAGGTCCTAAAGAGTTCTGCATCTAGTCAACCCCCAGTGGAAAGACAGCATAAAATACACAACAATTTTACTCTCATTCACCAACTATCATTTTTTTTTACTCCATTTTCATCCTAACATTCGTAAGTGAATGAGCATTTTTATTTTTCTCACATTGGGTTTCTATCCACTATAATCTCCTGAAATTGGCCACTGAAGGCCAATATTCAACAGAATATCCTTTTTGCCAAATGTAGGCGCATTTCCTTAATTCCCTTTTGTGCTCATTCCGGGTCAGTCATTATGGATATTGTGGAGACTCTCTTCCCTGGAGATGCCCTGTGTCCCCACCCCTGACTTCTCACAGTAACTCCAGTCCACGCTTCCAACACTCTACAGTCACACCCACTAATACTGAGCTGGACTCAAAGTCAGCTTGTCCTTAGTGATTATAACATTATCCGTATGCATTTGCCTGTCACGTATGTTGTGCAGCACTTTGGCAGGAGTGTGGCAGGTGTGTGGAGGTTGAAGCCATCCTTCCTCACTGTTGCCCAGGTGGTCGCTGTTCTCACCCTTCTTGTCTGATCCTAAGCCTTCTCCGTGGGTCCTTGCCATTCTCAGTGGCAACAAGGGCAAGGGAGCAATGGAAATCTCAGGATACCACCGTTTCTAGCAATTCTAGCAAAATTCCTAAAGCCACTCACCACCAGGGTGAGGTCCACCTTCTCCTGGTCCTGAGGATTCTGACCATGCCGTAGAGCAACTTCCTGGCAGTGGAGAGGAGAGCCCACACCTCTAATCATCCGCCCCTATCTCATTTCTACACCAGCGACCCGGCATGGCTCCGTGTCTACTGCAGCGACCCGGCATGGCTCCATGTCTACACCAGCGACCCGGCATGGCTCCATGTCTACACTAGTGACCCGGCATGGCTCCGTGTCTACACCAGTGACCCGACATGGCTTCTCCACTCAGAACAGTCATCTTGGCCAATGGCGCAAAGGCCTCCTGAAACCCTCTCCTGATCTCAGACAGTGAGCAGTCACTGAAGACCATTTTCTTATGTTTGCAAGAATGAGGGCCATGTGACCGGCTGGGACTCCCACTGCCAGGCTCATTCCAACTCAGCTAGGCTCCAGAGTGGTCCAGGGCTCAGCTCTTCCTAGGAGCTGCAAAAGTTTGATTTAAAGTAATCTTCTTCACCATGATGTTTCTTTTCTTCTGGAGAGCATGCAATTTTTAATCTTTATTGCTGACCAGGACAACTCAGCAAGGCTTGTAAATTATTCTTCAACACTAAATGTCCTGATGATTGTTCTCCTGTCTTCTAGAAAGGTCCTCATGAAATGCAGTGGGCACCCATTTTTCTATGTAGTACTGTGGCTCTTAGTCCAGCATGGTAAAATCTCTGTTCATTTGTCAGAATCCATCAGCGGTGTTCGGTGGCAGGTGAGGGGATCCTGATGCAGGGCCTTTGAGGGACCAACTGGAAGAAACTCCTCTTTCTCTGGGCTTCCTTCTCGTTTTGCAGCCATCCCCCGGGTGACCAGGGGTGCTGCATCACACACAGAGGACTGTGTAGTTAGAGAATGTGCTCATGAAGTGGTGTATTTATTAGACAGCAGAATAAGCACAGATTTAAAGGGGGCCTTTTTATGTGAACTGAGTGTCATAAAATTGGGAGGGGTGAGAAAGACAGGGAGAGAAGGCGATGCCACCGTCTGGGTAGCAGGCAAGAATGGAACAAAGCATGCCACACAGATTTGTCATCTCAACACGCATCCCATAGCAGAGCAAGCCCTTCCTGTGGGTCTGCGGCTTAGCAAGATAGACACCAGAAACCTGGTCTCCCTAGCAGCAGAGGTGCAGGCATGTAACCTCGGCTCAGCAAGGTCAAGTCCATGAGAACAGGCTGTGGAGTCACTCAAGGCATCACTCTGCCTGCATCCCATCCGCCATCCTCTCCAGCCTCCCCAGGGAACTCGTCTTCCACCCAGTGTCTTCCACCACTTGCCTCTTCTGATTACAACAACCTAGGTGGTTTTCTACAACAGTAGAACTCAGATTTTAACTGGTGCAAATCAAAAGACATTCTCTCCCACGGATGCCTGCACTCAGAAGTAGAATTGTAAAAGTGCATTTACAGAAAGTTGATGTCACCCATGCACCAGAGTCACAAAGGGCTCTGGAGTGACTCACAGTCCCAAGAAGGCCTCCCAGTGGAAACTTGCTGGGGCACTGCTAGACTTTGGGCTCTGGAGGCAAGAGCTGTGTGCATACAGCAAGAAGGTCCCAGCACCCAGTGTGGAACCTGGCACAGAGGAGACGCTCAACAAAGAGTTGCTAAGCTAAATGACTGGGGCAGAGGGGAGATAAATGGGCATCCCAGCTGGGTGGGAGAAGGCAGGGAAGCAGGTAAGAAGCGAACTCTTTCCTTAGTAGTATTACTCTCCAAAACTTCATTTCCACCAAAGGGCTAAATCTAGTCCAAATTATTCTCTTCTACTACATTAGACAATGCAGGTGTAAAAAGGGTAGAAGGCAAGCCAAGGAATGAGGGGCTGAGTTTACTCTGATTCTTTTTCAATCATAAGCAATACCAATCCCACTGTTAGTAAGTCAACCAGTAAAGCCGTGCAGTGTATTCTCAGCACAGCACAGGGAGACATGTGCTGCACTGTGCTTTCACGATCATCAAGTTCATTACCTGTGATGCAGTCACAGAGATAGGCCTTTGGGAAGATTGAGAGCCCTCTCTTTCACTATTCCTGTTACTGTATTGGGTAACAATTCTCCCAGATGATCTGGAATTTTAAAACAGGCTGCAATGAAGACAGAGTATACAAGGCTCCTTCCTTTACCCCATGCCTATAAATTTAAGATTTCTACCTCCAAAGCTAGGAAGGAAGGAAGAAGAGACCATTTACTGGACAACATTTGTCAAACAAGCTAGTTTTGGACAGTTAATATCTAATCGTATATACTCTTTCCGTGACTCTGTGATAGCCATATCATCAACATCATCATCATTATCATACTTTTTAAGAGAAGTTAGAAAAGTTAAATATCCTATGGTTGCATATCTAGCAAGTAATTAAGGAAGGTAGATTTGAACCATGGCCTCCGGTCCCTTGTTCTGAGCACCACTGTGACTCCAGGCTGCTTCCAGAGGCATTTTCCAACCTGTCCGCCATTTTGTAATAGGCACCATGTCCTATCAGACTAAGCCTGGGACGTTCCTGCATTTTAATCCAAGCAATTCCAAATCCTAGCTGGGGAAGGAGCATCTCTAGACATAGATGATGCATTCCTATGTTTAGTTCATTGTGTCAGGCTTTTTCTGATTGTCTGGAATACAGCTGTGAACATGACAGAATGTGTTCACAGGTGAGGAGAGGGAGTGTGGGGTACATCTCCCCCTGGATCACTACTCCATCCCTTTACCCACAGCCATGGCTCTCAACAGCCAGCCCCTTACCCATGGCCACAGCCCTCAACATGCCCACTGTCACCATTAACCCTTTAGGTCAACGGGTGGTGAAGGTCTCTTGCAGCTGCTAGGCCCTGGGTTTTCCCCTCTCCCTTGTTGCCCTCATTACCCACCCCACTCTATAAAGAGCCCCTTATTAAATTCTGTTCAGCTGCACCCACTGAGGGGCCCCTGATTCCTGATGGGATCCACTCACAACCTGCTTCCTGGACAACACCCAGGAACGGGCAGCTCTGACAGTAGGCTCACGGGCCAGGGCTTCACTCCACACTGTACTGGTCCCAGGACTCCAAGAGGACAGATCCCATAGTTTAAAACCTTCCCTTTTAATTGTTATCTTTAGTTGACTAGTACTGATATTTTAGAATGTAAATTATCTTTACATTGAAGCATTGATAGTTTCTTCCTCAGTTCAGTGGGGACAATAAGAGAATCCACCTTTGGGGGTTGGTGTGGAGACTACACAAGGTAATGCACACGTACATACAAAGAAAGTGCTCAACAAATCAGCTATTCCTGCTCCTATCATTTATTTTTGAAATGATTATTTTATTGAGAGTTCTATTTCTTATATGGCACAGCTAAATCTTCAAAGAAAAATACCTGATGAATAAAATATGCTGCTAGAACGCCAGGAACTAGGATGTCATTGGAGTACAGAAATCTATTTAATTGTGTTTAATACAACCTTTCCCAAACATTTTATGGATGTTATTAACATTTCCTGGAATCATTAACATTTTCTTGGAGCTAATGTTCTTCAGAAATAATTTGCAAAGGGTTGGTTTGTTTGATTGATGACTTTTGCTCCTCTTGTCTACTCTTGCTAGGAAGTGGCATCCTGGGTGGTGGTTGGAAGAAAGGAGGGACAATCAGAGGTGGCTACTGTCCTGAGAGGACAGCTTGAGTGATGCCGGGGACCTGTGCATGGTGTGGGGCTCTGGACTTCCCCATGGTAGAGACATGGGGTGTGGGGCTCCCTCCACCTCCTTCTCTAGGAGGTGGGCGGGAAAGGAGGATTGGGACTTCATTTCTTACAAGATAGTTCTGTCAGATGACAGCTTGGCCTGCAGGAGGTTCGTTGTGTAATAAAATCTGCAACCTACGGAATTGAAGAGGCGACCCAGATGAGCGTGAAGAGGGTCCATGAGATGAGAGGCGGTGGCGGGCAGGTGTGCAGGGAACACTTGTGGGCATGCTCATTGCTGTTGACTTCGATTTACAGATGTATTTTTCAGCTTTCATTTTGAGCCCTATGTGACATTAATTCCTTCAGAATATCTTTCTTTTCAGCTGGGAATTCTGTTTTTCAAATATATATTTCAAGACAGGATTATTGGGGGAAGTCCAATTTCATTGCATAGAGTTTGTGGAGTGTGTCTTTCCTGCATTTTCCCTTTATCCAGTTTATCGTAGAAGAAAATCAATACTATACCATGGTCTTTAATACAATATAGGACAGGGCTCTTTTTTAAATAAAATCTACTGAGACTGAAAACTGTATACATAATAAATAGGGTAGGTCATCGCCCAGAATGGATCTCTCTTTTTGTAAGAGATTTTTATTTGATTCCTCAGGTTTTATTCATGAGGAGGACAAGCAGAAATGTGAGAAATCCAGAAACGCTTTGATGTAGGGTGACATCCACTTTCACGGGGAAGAATGCAGAGTGATACCCACTTCTTCCCTGGAAGCCTCCGGGCCAGTCCTGCCAGGACCTGGGTCGTGTTTGACTCAGGGCACACAGGCCCAGGGCTGCACAGTGCTGGATCCTAGCACTGTGGCCCGGAGTGTCACTGCACCAGTGCCAGCTACCACAGGGCAGCCTTACCACATCCAGACTTCCCGAAACACCTGCCTCTATGGGTGGGTTTGGAGGTTCTGATATACTACAAGCCTTTTCCTATTCTTAAACAAAATTCATTTATCCAACAAACATTTCTTGCCAATCTGATTTTTAAAATGAGATGAAGATTTGGGATCTTGCTGTTTTAATTTGCGTTTTCCAAATGACTAGTGAGGCTGAGAAGTTTTCACCTGATTATTGGCCATTTGTATTCTCCTGGGATCCCTTGTCCATTCTTTGAATGCATTCATCTGACTTTTTCTTATTATTTAAAATCTTTGAGGGAGCTACATTCCAGAGTAACAGGAATTCAGCTTATGATAGAGGATGTAGTAGGTAGAATAACGGGCTCCAAAAAAAAATCCAGGCCTTACTCCTCAAACCTGTGGATGTGTCAGGTTCTATGGCAAAGGGGAGTGGAGGTTGCAGGTGCAGCTGAGGCTCTGACTCGGCTTACCTCACATAGGGAGATGCTCCTGAATTATCTCTCAATTATCTGGGTGGGTCAAGGTCATCACAGGGGCCCTTATAGGTGGAAGAAGGAAGCAGAAGGGAGATCCGGAGAGATGGCAGCATGAGAGGACTCAACCCAATACTGCTGGATTTCACAACCGGGAACATGCCACAGTCAAGGAAATGTGGGCCCGTCTAGAAGCTGTAAAAGGCAAGGAAACAGACTCTCTCCTGGAGCCGCCAGGAGGATATGCACCCCTGCGAGACATGTGTCAGACTTCCGACCCCTAGAACCATCAGATAATAAATCTGTGTTGTTTTTAAGTCACTACATTTGTGTCCATTGCAATGGAAAACTAATAGCAGAGAATCTTGTGAGAGCATTCATTTTCTCTAGATTTATCTCCAACATCTCAGGCTGCCTTACTGGAGGGTGTGCTCCTAAATACAGACTGTGCGATGATTCCTGCATGATGTCTTCCTGCACAACCTGTGCAATGACTCTTACGCAGCATATTCCTAAATACACATTGTTCATGGCTACTGCATGGTGTATTCCTAAATACAGACTGTGCAATGACTGACAGCTCCACCTTCCACACTTCTCAAGACAACCAAAGAGGCTCCCGCCAAGACCCCTGTTTCCAAACAATGGCTACTAATCTGGTACCTTAGCGTGCGGTGCTTACCCAGGATCTTGAAGAGAGACAGGAGAATTTCATGGTTAAAGGAATGAATTCCAGTATTGGAACACCAGGGCTCAAGTCCCAGCCATGTCATTTATGGGCAGAGCAACTTAATCGACAAGTATAGAAGAGTGAGTCGGATGATGACAGAACATTTGTCCTTTGTAACTATGCGTGGGACATGATAAAATTTGATCATATGCTGACTAACAAAGCAGGATTCAAAACATTTCAAAAGGTTGAATATTTTCTCTGATCACATTAAGTAAGAAACAAGTCACAAAAGTAAAATGGCAAGAAAATCCTAAGTTGTTTGACAATTAAGCCAATAACTTCCAAAGGATTCATGTGTGAAAGAAGATTACAAGTGAAATTAGAAAACATTTCGAACTTTAAGAAATGAATAAGATCATATTAAAGTTTGTGAAATGCAGCTGAAAATGCTTGAAAGAACACATATAACCTTAAATGTACAGATTTTTAAAAAGTAAGCTTCTATCTCAAGGTTCTAGAAACATAGTAGCAAATTAAATCCAAAAATGTAGATTAAAGAAAACAATATGTAAGAGTGGAAAGCAATGAAATTAGGATACTTTGAATATGTTAAATTTTCTGTTGGCTTGTTTTATTAATTTTTAAATAACTTTGAAAGGGAAAACGATAAAAATGAGAGTAACATCTGTATCCAAAAGTGTGCACCTGAAGAACGTGTCCGGTCTCCTGGTCTACCACCATAGGAGAGTCCAGTGGCAACAAAATCAAGACAATAACCTGATAAATTAGAGACACAGGGTGAGCATTCCTAATCTGAAAATCTGGAATCCAAAATGCTTCAAGTTCAAACACGCTGCTCAAAAGAAATGCTCATTGGAGCCTTTCAGGTTTCATATTAATGGAACAGGGATACTCGACTGTAAGTAGAGTATAATGTAAATATTCCAAAATCTGAACACACTTGAAATTCAAAACACTTCCGGTCACAAGCATTTCTGATAGTCTCAGATGGTCGACCTGTGGTAGCACCAAAATCTCATCTTTTAGAGTGTTAATTTCTGATCACTTACCATGAAAATTCGAAAATAGATAAAAAAAACAATGTTTTCTAAAGCAGGATAATTATATGGAGAAATGTCCAAATGAGTTGCATATCTGACTTTGATTCTATTAATTGAAATAAGATAGGAATTTGGGGACACCAAAATACCAATGTATTCCCTACTGGATAAATAAAGAAATAATAAACGTTGTTTAGGTATTATTTTCACTTAATCATCTACCTACTCAAGGTGCTCTGTCTCTGAATGTTCAGACAGGCAAGAAGGACAACATGGTAAAGCCTGTATGGCACAGACACAGTGACTCCCCTGCCACCAACACACGAATTCCGTGGACTGCTCCAAAAGAGCAAGGCACTTTGAGTCTCTGTCCTCTGGGGCAGACACCACGAGCCACTGCTCCTTATGTCACGGGTTGGGTTGTTTCCCTGAATGCCCACCCAGAGACAGAGATGTGCATGTAGGAAGTGGGTCCTTAGGATGAGTGCCCAGATGGAGGGTGGGGGCAGGGCTGGGCATGATACCCACCCAGAGACAGAGATGTGCATGTGGGAAGTGGGTCCTCAGGATGAGTGCCCAGATGGAGGGTGGGGCAGGGCTGGGTGGAGAGAGAAGCTGTGTGTGCAGCAGCAGCAGTAAAGGCCTCAGCCCATCCCACAGGCAACTCTGGAGCTGAGATGAATGTGCAGAGTCAGGGCTAGGAGGACCAGCCTTCCCGCCTCTGCACTGCTCAGCTGTTGCATTCAGGCTTCCCCTGAGGAGGGGCTGGTGCTCTCTTCACCCGAGAGCTCAGCTGCGAGATGTTGGCCTTCAAATTCCCAGACACGAAGAGAAGGAAGTCCTGAAGAGGAGAGGTTCTGGGTAGCACCCTGAAGTGTCCACTACACCTTAATCTGGAAAGGTTTGGTGATGACAGTCAATTCCAATTTCTGTGTCATCTTTGAGATACGTGAATAAAATGTATTTGTATTTGGAAAAATAAATATTGAACAAGAAATATATACCAGCTGTATCCATGTGGGGAAGTAACTTACCCTCTGTGTGTCTCCATCTTCTCATATACAAATGCAGACAAGACTACCTGCTTCCTAGTGTGGCTTTGAAGAATAAAATTAGCTATTGTTTCTGGAACTTTTTAAAACCTGCAGTCCCTCAGCAGCTGTCTTTGCTATTTTGCTGGACCAACTGACATTCTCAAAAGACTGCTTCAAAATTACAAATGCTTGTCCTCACAAAATATATGCGCTATGTTATAAGCAAGGAAGATACTGAACTTGTACTACGTTCTTTATTATTCATCATGGTTAACTTCGTTGTTACCTCAGAAGAAAAAAGGATGTCCTTGAATGACAGTGTGAGCAGATCTCCTCAAGGGCTGCCATAGATGACAGCGATAGAGCTCTGACCCTGTCCCCATGCATCCACAGGGATATCAGACACAAAGCAGGTCCCCCTTCCACAGAACCTGACCTGTCCCCATGCATCCACAGTGACATCAGACACAGAGCAGGGTCCCCATCCACAGAGCCTGACCTGTCCTCATGCATCCACAGGGACAGTGGACACAGAGCAGGGTCCTCATCCACATAGCCTGGCCTCACCTCAAGTACCCATGGGGACAGCAGACACAGCACAGGGACCCATCCACAGACCCTGACCTGTTCCTTGTGACCACAGGAACAATGGTCCTGGAGGAGTGACCCCAGAGACATTGTGGCTGCACCTGCTCTTCATAAAGCCAACTTATTGCCAGTTTCTTAGATCTACATACGTCCCAAGCATTATCCGACTAACTTGCCTAGAAGTGCAGTTAACTTCCAAATGTATGTAGAGGTTGTCATGAATCAAATGCAAATTTATTTTTTAATTTATGGCTGCTTTTGTTCAGTGTAAAGTTTTTGAATGCAAATATGCTGAATATACCACTACTTATTATCTGTGATCCTGGGAAACTCGCCACTGAGAAGGATTATTCCTTTGTAAAGTTCTGGAGTCAACAACATAGGGGAAACGGATGGACTCTGGAGACAGGTGGACTTGGAAAAAGGTCCCATCTCTCCTTCCCTTCCCAGCTGTGTGGTCTTGGGCTGGCCGGTGCCCAGCTTCGAAGTTCTTTCATTCCACTGATGACACGAGGAGTGAGAACAGTTTCCATGGGGAGGAAATGATATCATTCCCATGGGTGTCCCAGGCACGTGGCAGGGGCTCAACCACCACCTCACCAATGACTACGGTTGACATTCATACAACTCTTAAACTTATTGTGAATTTCTGAATTCCATTACACCGTAGTCTCTGGAATTTCTGCCCACAGTAACATGGCCGGTTGGAAGTACCAGCTCCTCGGGCTTAGCCACAGTCTTTGGGAAGGCCCACACTCAGCCTCCCCCCAAGCCCGGCATATACTGGAGTGCTCAGTGAGCCCACCAAGAGAAAGTCCCTCGTTTTTGTCCCAGGACATAAAACATCCCTGACACTGCATATCCAAAGTGAGAAGGAGAATTTGCTCTAAAGATAAAGTGAAACTCTCTTATTTATTTTTTTCTTCCTCTAGAAATTTTCCCTTTGAGTTGGATGGAAGGAGACAGAGAGAGAGTGAAAAAGCTAGCAGGAAATATTTATTTTGTTTTGTTTTTTTTTTTTTTTTTTTTTTTTTGAGACGGAGTCTTGCTCTGTCACCCAGGCTGGAGTGCAGTGGCCGGATCTCAGCTCACTGCAAGCTCCGCCTCCCAGGTTTACGCCATTCTCCTGTCTCAGCCTCCCGAGTAGCTGGGACTACAGGCGCCCGCCACCTCGCCCGGCTAGTTTTTTGTATTTTTTAGTAGAGACGGGGTTTCACCGTGCTAGCCAGGATGGTCTCGATCTCCTGACCTCGTGATCCGCCCGTCTCGGCCTCCCAAAGTGCTGGGATTACAGGCTTGAGCCACCGCGCCCGGCCAGGAAATATTTAAACAGCAATTAAGTTTCAGAGAGGACTTTCATTGCTGAGAGCTGCCCCAGGCCAAAGCTTAGAGCAAGTTAATTTCCGGGGATTTATGATGCTATATAAAACCTATAGTTTCACGTCATGGCTTCATAGATTAATTTTATTTCAGAAGGAGACTGTGCAGGGCTGGGAGCTGAAGACTCACTCCCTGGGTTGCAGGGAGGTCAGGCCGCTTTCTCGGAGCCTGACCACCACAGCTTTGTGTCGTCCATCTCTGCCAAACTGAGAAATGAAAGCTGCCTCAAGATAAAAGAGACAAGAATAGACTGATAATTATTTTTACCTTCCCATTCCCCACGTCACACTTTAATTGAAAGATTTTTCATGTCTCCTGTGTCTTAACACAAGAGAGTTAGGTTGATATACACATAATCTCCAAACCTGGGAGTTCCGTTCCAACATCTGGGTTTCAGTTGCAAGTCCGGAAGTTGCACGGCCATGGGAAATTCACTTAAATGTTCTGAGCTTTCGTTTCTTCCTCTGTACCAACCCTCCTCGCTGGATTTGTTAGCACAGTGATGCCCACTAATTTTTCTTGGCTAAAACTGAGCAACACAAACGCAGAAAAACAAATACCCTGGGTGATGGCGAACCTCTGTGATGACTCCTATAATCTCTCCTTTGGACAGCCATGCCCTTCATAGACACGCCTTTGACAGCCATGACCTTGATATCCATACCCTTGATAAGCAAGCTCTATCCTTGAATCTAGGCTGGACCTTGTGGCCCACTGAAGCCACAGAAAAAGGTGGGTATACGAGTTTCCCAGGACTGCTGGAATAAGGTGTCACAAACTGAGTGGCTTAAAACAACAGAAATTTATTTTCGGAGTTCTGGAGGCTAGAAGTCCAAGCAGGGCCATACTCTCTCTGAGGGCTGTAGGGAAGTATCCTTCTTTGCCCCTTCTAGTGGTTGCCAGCAATGATTGGTGGTCCTCAGTTTGTAGACACATCAAGTAGTTTTAGTTTTCAGAACAGTTTTAGGTTCACAGCAAAATTGGGCAGAAAGTACAAAGTTCATAAGCCTCCTGCCTACCCCCCGCAACCCACACACACACACACACACACACACACACACAGCCTCCTCCACCACCACCATCCCATGGCATCCTCCCTGTGTGTGTGTGTCTTTGTCTGTCTTACATTCTTCTTATAAGGACACAAGTCACACAAGGCCCATGACAATCAATGCCATCTGAAAAGACTATTCTCAAACAGGATCCGTTCATGGATCCAGTAGACATAAACGTTGCGGGACATATGCCTGGTTGGACCAGGAGTATTTCACAACCATTACTTTTCCCTCCCGCTGCCAGAAGCACAAGGAAATTTTTCTGTGACCTTCACTGTTAGAACCTGGTAGGGGGTCCTGGGGCTAAAACTCACAAAACCCCAATGACTGGGCCCCCTGCAGTTTTTAACTCGCAGGTTTGTCTACACGGAGCCTCAGCAATCTGTCAGTTACAGTGCAGGTTTTCTTCATGGGTTTCTGCTCCAGCAAGTTGTGACTCTTGGTATCCACCTGTCTCTCCAACGTTTGGGGCCACTGTCTTCCTGTGAGCCCAATTCTCTGAAGGACCTAAGAGTTGTTGATCTTCACTGTGCTCCACTTTTTACTTCTTGTTAGGACAGAGGGATGGCTTCAAGCTCCTGACATGAGGACTGGAAACTGGAAGTTCTCTGGAGTGTCTTGGGGTATATCTCTTTCAAAAGCTTTTCTAATAGTTGCTCTGGGTATTTATATAGGAAGTATGTGTATATATATACACACACACACATATAAAAAACCTATTACACATATATATGTGTATTCCTATATTTATATATATACATATGTGTTCCTATATTTATATATAGAGAGAGTATTTATATAGGAAGAAAATATAAATATGTGTGTGTATATATATTCTTCCTATATAAATACCCAGAGCAACTATTTGAATAGATAGATAGATAGATAGATAGATAGATAGATAGATAGATAGATAATCGAAATCCACTGGTATCAAAATTTTACCAGTACTGGTGAAGAATAGAAACACTACCTCCCTTTGCACCCTTCCACTTAATGTAATTGTTTTAAATATTTCCTCTATGTATATTGAGACCCATATGAAACCGTATTATAATCTTGGCTTCAGTCGTCAAACGTAATTTAGAAGATGCAATAGAAGCAGGAAAGCCTATTGCCTTTTCCCATATTTTGCTCTCACCATGTTCCTGACGCTCCAAGATTCCTTATTTTACTATTTCCTTCCTGTTTGAAATGCTTCCTTTAGGTTATCTTTAAAATTAAGTCTATTAACGACAAATTATTTCTCTTTCTTCTAATTGAGGATGTCACTATTTCCCCTTCATTGCTGAGGATAGTTCCACTGGGTTTAGAAACCACATGGCAGTGGTTCTCTTCTAGCACTCGTTAGGTGTTGTGCCTTGTCTTTCTGTCCTCCTAATTCGGATAGATGTGCTGTGTCATTCAAGTTGTTGTTCTTCGCTGGGCGCGGTGGCTCACACCTGTAATCCCATCACTTTGGGAGGCCAAGGAGGGGGGATCACTTGAGGCCAGGAGTTCAAGACCAGCCTGGCCAACATGGCGAAACCCTGTCTCTACTAAAAATACAAAAATTAGCCAGACATGGTGGTGGGTATCTGTAATCCCAGCTACTCAGGAGGCTGAGGCAGGAGAACCGCTTGAACCCAGCAGGCTAGAGGTTGTAGTGAACCAAGATCATGCCACTGCACTCCAGCCTGGGCAGCAGAACAAGACCCCATCTCAAAAAAATAATGAAATAATAAAATTTTTTAAAAATGTTATTCTTCTCTGGGTAGACCGTTGTTTCTCCGTGGCTGCTCTCAAGATTTGTTCTTTGTCTTTAGTTTTTAGTTTAATGATGATGTGTCTTGGTGTGAATTTCTTTGGAGTTATCCTTTTTGGAATGCTCTCCATTTCTTAGATCTGAAGATTAATGAGGGGGGTGGCCAAATTTGGGGAATTTTCAGCCATTATTTCTTTTGGGTTTTTTTTTTTTTTTTTTTTTTTTTTTTTTTTTTTTTTTTTTTTTTTTTTTTTTTTTTTTTTTTTTTTTTTTTTTTTTGGTTTTTTTTTTTTGAGACATAGTCTCACTCTGTCACCCAGGCTGGAGTGCAGTGGCATGATCTCGGCTCACTGCAGCCTCCCCGTCCCAGGTTCCAGCATTATTTCTTTAAATATCTTTCCAGCCTCACTTTTCCTAGATTCTGGGATTCCAGTGACACAAATGTTAAATATTTTGTTACAGTCCAATAGAACTTTGAGGCTCTGTTCATTTCTTTAGTCTACTTTTCTTTGTTATTCAGATGGGATAAGTTCTATGGTTCTATCTCCAAGTTCACTGACTCTCCTCCACCATCTCTGTTCTGCTGTTGAGCCCATTCATTGAGATCATTTTTATTTCTGTTATTATATTTTTACTTCTAAATGTTCCTTTGTTTACTCTTTATATCTTCTATTTCTTGACGAAATTTTCATTTCTTTGCTGAGGCTATCCATTTTTTTCATTTGTTTTGAGTTTGTCTGCAATTTCTGGCTGAAGCATTTTCATAATAGCTGCTTTGCGATACCTCCTTTAAAATTCTAACATCTTAGTCATTTCAGTACTTATGTCTATTGATTATCTTTTTTCATTTGGTTTAATAATTTTCTCATTCTTACTGTAACAAGTGATTTTTTATTAAAACCTGGACATTTTAGATATTATACCACTCTGAATCTTCTTTAACTCTTGTGTTTTAGCAGCGGTCTCCATTTAAGTCCTTGGTGGTAGGACCTCTTCAGCAATGCCAGGTGGGGGTGAAAGTCCAGCTTCTTCATTCGGCCTCACTGATCCCCACGGGTGGAAAAATGCCTGATTACTTTGGGAAGGGGCTAGAGTTCATGGCCCCCACCAGGTCTCTGTCTAAGGGGTGAGGGCACCTCATCACTGCTCCCCACATGTCATCACTATCAACGTGGAGGTGGGGGTTGGCCTTGTTACCCTGAGTGACCATCCCAACCAGGAGGCCAGGGGTATCTCAATGCAAGAAGACAAGGGTGAAAACCCCAGATTTCAATTTGGTCTCCTCTATACCCTCCCAGGGGTGCTTCATTACAGCCTGGCGAGGGCAGAAGTCCAGGCTCACCACTTGGCCTTTACTGGCGAAGGGGGTCGGGGGGCAAGGTTTTGTCTGAGATATTTGAATGTAATAGAGCGTTATTATGTAAAATGTTTCCTGTCCTGCTAGGCTGTCATTTTTATGGTCTGGTTCTTTCAGTGATAAAAGCAGGCTTTACTTGGGGATGATTTTTGTCGATGCTCATTGGCATTTCTGAGTTGCTGGCTACTTCAGCTAAAAGTCTGGGATATATTAAGCAAAATAAAATTCGGGGGACTCATCATCATGTTGTTCCTTGGATCCTGGGGTCCTTAGCTGGTCTGCCTGCTTCTTTCTACCTTTCACAGCCTCCTCATATTTGTTTATATACAATATCTGGAGTTCTGTGTTTAGGGTATTTGTTTGTTTGTTTGTTTGTTTGTTTGTTGCATTTAGCAGGAAGAAGAGGAAAATGGTCACATATACCATCTCCAAGGAAGCAGAAGTTTCTCCAAAGAGTTTTATGCAAAACTATGGCTTTTTTAAAATACTGAGTTTTATAGTTTGTACCAAAAATGGTTTTGCCCAGTTTCTGTGCCAGGATTATAGTGGTCTCACAATGAGTTGGAAGGCTTCCCTTATTCCTGTATTTTCTGAAAAACACTCCATCTCTAAATAAATAATTAAATTTAAAAATTTTTTAAATTAATTAAAAAATATTTATTATATATGACACCAAAAGCACGAATCATAAAATAATAAAATTGATAAATTAGTCTTCATCAAAATTAAAACCTGGCCTTCGAAAGACACTGAAGAAAACTAAAAGGGAAGACACAGACTGGGGGAACCCTTTTGCAGCGCTTGTGGAGGTACAAGCTGATGGGGAGCCCCATATGAAGGTCTACACACTTATACCCCCAAGATGGGGAAAAGCCACTCTTCGGTATTTACTCAAGAGAGCTGGAGGCATGAGTGTTCACACACAGACTTACATTTGAGTGTTCATCACAGCTTCACTCATATAGCCAAAACTCAGAACAACCCAAATGACTATCAACAGATGAGTAGACAAAAGAAATTGAGATGTGCATAGGATAGAATACTACTCAGCAATAAAAAGAGAACAAACTGTTGATACACCTAACAATGCTGACTAATCTCACAGACATTTCGCTGGGTGAAAAAACCCAGACTCCAACAAGTCCATAGTGTTTGATGCCACTTACCTGAAATTCAAGAAAAGCCAAAACTAAGAGATGAGAGGTTTTGCTTGAAGATGGGGTGGAAGGATGACCAGAGATGGGCACAAGGGAACCTTCAGAGGAGTTGGGAACGAGAGGAAATGTTTAATATGTTGATTGTGGTGAGAAGTACATGGACATAAATGTATTTCAAAAATCATACACATGAACATATACAAATGTAAATTTTACAGTATGCATATATTATAGATTTAATTGCATCTCCCTGAAATTCATATGCTGAAGTCTGAATCCCCAGGACCTCAGAATATGACCTAATTTGGAAACAGGGCCATTACATATACAGTTAGTTAAGATGAGGTCATACTGGAGTTGGGTGGGCCCCTATCGCCAATGTCGTGATAAAAAGAACACCACGTGAAGAGAAAGAGAAAGTGCAGAAAGAATTCAAGGTGAAGACACAGGGAGAAGAGAGCTATCTACAAGCCCAGAAGTGGGACCAAGCACATCCTTCCCTCAGACCTCAGAAGCAACCAACCCTGCTGGTTGGCTGATCCTTTCCGGTCCTGGTACTATGAGAAAGTTTCTGTTCCTCAAGCCACCAAGTCTGCAGCGCTTTGTTATGTAACCCTAGCAGACAAACAGGGCATATTATTCCTTGAGAAAGTTATTTGGAAAACTAAAGACATTCTGTGGAAACTAAAATAATGCTTAGCAGTTCTTGATATCGTGTTTAACCCACTCAAATTTTAAAGCATTATGGTTGTTGTAAAATCAGTGTCTAAAGTCTAGAGAAAGGACCGGGCATGATTGATGGCTCACACCCTGTAATTCCAGGGAGGCGGAGGCGGGCAGATCACTTGAGATCAGGAGTTCAAGATCAGCCTGGCCAACATGGCAAAACCTGTATCTACCAGAAATACAAAAATTAGCCAGGTGTGGTGGTGCACGCTTGTAGTCCCAGGTACTTGGGAGGTGGAGGTGAGAGAATCGCTTGAACCCGAAAGGCAGAAGTTACAGTGAGCTGAGGTCTCGCCACTGCACTTCAGCCTGGGATACAGAGTGAGACTCCGTCTCCAAAAATAAATAAATAAAAATACAAGAGTAAAAAAAAAGTCTGGGCAGAGACATGCATGAGCTAAGAGGCTGGGTGGGGATGCTGGTGAATTGGCCCCATCTTAAAGCAACAAGAGCTACAGTCTCCTAAGCAGTAAGCCCAGGTGACCACACCTTAGAGCATCTCAAGTGAAGCCAAAAGCCCAGCTTTTGAGTGAAATCTGCTAATAATTAAATGCCACCAATGAATTGAGGAGGATTTTGGTGAGTATTTTGGTTGCACACCCTAAGGGACCGAGAGCAGGATTCTGCAGGGGGCTGCCAGTCTGCCCCTCTGCTCTAACGGAGTGGGCCTGTCATCTGACCCCAGGCAGGTGGCCACACAGATCCTTCCCTCCTAGGCGGCTGCCAGTCCTGAGCACCTGTGAGCCATAGGCTGGGTGTCTCTAGATTCCTGGGTGGGGATGCTGTGTGTGCCAGACACCAAATACCAATACCACTTCAGAGGGCTCTCATCGTTCACTGTTGAGTGGCAGGCACCCAGTGTTGCCCTGACTACCCACGGTGCTCTGCTCCTGCAGAAGTGGGGGTCGGGGGGAAGGGGATGGGGTGGGGGTGGAGGAACTTGGAGTGGGTACATCCCACCTCTAGACCATGGGCACAACCTCAAAGCGTGTGCCAAGCATCACACAGGCTGGCACTCAAGGGGTCAGGCTTGGTCCAAGCTCAGCATCACCATCCTGTTGAGGTTTTTTATTAGGCAGACTTTCACTGTATCCCCCAGATTGGAGTGCAGTGGCCCCATCTCAGCTCACTGAAGCCACAACCTCCCTGGACTCCTGATCTTCCCACCTCAGCTCCCTGAGTAGCTGGAACCACAGGCATCTGCCACCACACCTGGCTCATTTTTATATATATTTTTTAGAGACAGTGTCTCTCTATGTTGCCCAGGCTGGTCTCAGAACTCCTGAGCTCAACAGACCTGCCTGTCTTGGCCTCCCAAAGCACTGGGATTACAGGCATGAGCCACCACTACCAGCCTGAATTTATTAATAATGTTTTACCAAGGGGCCCGCATGAGCTAGGCCGGTCCTGAGACTGCCAGGGTCCACACAGCCTTCCCGGGTGAGGTATTGGCTCCCTGGGCCTGTGCACCGGGCTGGATAGGATGCCAGTGGCCGCCCCACCACCCTAGCCTCCTCTCAGGCTTTCCTAGGACCTGGGGTCCCCAGGTAGGATAGTCTCATTCTTTTCTTTTCAGATATGCTCACCCCAGGCCTTTTCTTCCTTACTCATCACAGGCACCCCAATCTCAGGGTGGGCCCACAGCATCCAGGGGGCACATGCACATCTTCGACAGTGGCTGGGATCCCAGGCCCCCAGTGCTGGGGACTGCAGGTGGCTCAGCAAGAAGTCAGCATCCTGGCTTCTGGAGGCAGCGCCTCCCCAGGCTTGTGTTCTGCCATTTATAAATCTCTGAGGCAACTGAATGAAGGAACGAGCCGGCTGAGAATGGAAGCAAATGGCCTTGGTCCCAGAGGCTGTTACCAGCAGTGGGAAAAAGAGAAGAAACTTCTTACAGTAAAAATATCCTGGCCGGGCGTGGTGGCTCACGCCTGTAATCCCAGTACTTTGGGAGGCCAAGGAGGATGGATCACAAGGTCAGAAGTTCAAGACTATCCTGGCTAACACGGTGAAACCCCATTTCTACTAAAAATACAAAAAATTAGTTGAGCATGCTGGTGGGCACCTGTAGTCCCAGCTACTCGGGAGGCTGAGGCAGGAGAATTGCTTGAATCTGGAAGGCAGAGGTTGCAATAAGCCAAGATCACGCCACTGTACTCCAGACTGGGCGACAGAGCAAGTCTCCTTCTCAAATTTTTTTTTAAAATCCTTATGTTTTACAGAAACAAATTCAGAATTACAACAAATCAATTATACAAACTAAAAAAATGAATACTAATTAACCAAATAACTATCAATATATACTTCACAGGGAAAGAATAGTATTTAAGCTATTTCATCATTGTGAACACTATAACATAATGAAATTTAAAATTCCAGACTGTAGTGCTAGGAATTTACCCCATGGATGTAGTCACAACAGGATTTCAAGAAAGTTCATTGCAGTATTTACTGTGTGGAAAGGAAAAAAAAAGGAACAAATTAAAAGTTCATATGCCCATCATGGAAGATCATACAGCTTTAAGAATTAAGAAGATCTAAAGGAAAAGAATAGTTTGATGATGTGACAATTTGCACACACACACTACGTACACTTATACATACACACACACACACACACATATTACATACCCTTATACACTCACACACACTCACACACACACACACACACACAAATTCTAGAAGGCCACACAAGGAACGGCTAACAGTAGTAGATTGGCAAGGGTGACTGGGTCTCTGGGAAGCAGTCTTATTTTCCAGTGAGTACCTTGTCTCCCATTTGGACGTATTCTATGCATGTGCAGATGTTATTCTGAAGGTAAAAGTGAGGTGACAATGAGATGGTAGTTCTGGCAGACTGTTTTGCCTTTGCTTTTGTTTTCCGTGAGCACACAGCCGGGATACGTTCCCTACCTTCCCACAGTCAGGTGTGGAGTGACACGTGCCATCAACCCCACCCGCCTCATGACCTCCAGCTGATGCGGAGACAGAGGTGATGTGGAAGCCATGCATTGATGAGGGAAAGAACTTGGATCAATGCCTGGTGGAGAGTCACCTGCTTAACATGAACATTCATCGTGGATGTTACGTGGCTAAGAAACAAGTGTCTGCGGGGGAGTTTTGAGATTTCTGAAGTTGTTCTGTTATACCAATAAAATCAGCTTAACTAAAATGGAACTTTTAACTTGAAGTGGGATACTGAATAATCCCTCACAAACTTAAAATGTATATAGGCCGGGCGCAGTGGCTCACACCTATAATCCCAGCACTTTGGGAGGCCAAGGTGGGTGGATCACGAGGTCAGGAGATCGAGACCAGCCTGACCAAAATGGGGAAACATGTCTCTACTAAGAATACAAAAATTAGCCAGGCGTGGTGGCACTCACTTGTAATCCCAGCTACTCAGGAGGCTGAGGCAGGAGAATTGCTTGAACCTGGGAGGCAGAGGTTACAGTGAGCTGAGATCACACCACTGCACTCCAGCCTGGGCAACAGAGCAAGACTCAGTATCAAAAAAAAAAAAAAATGTATATGGCATTGGCTTGGTGGCAGAGTGGAACAAGGAGCCCTGTGAAATGCAGGGGCAAGGCATTTGGCTACACTGCTCACTTGGAAGGCAGGTGCCATGGCTGGGGAGCCCATGGCTCTGGAGGAAGTGTGGGAGAGAAAGTATGCTGCTTTTACTTTCTGCCTTCAGCAAGTATTATAAGGAAGATAAAACCTCTGGAAAGAATCGGCATGTTTGCAAGCAGAAATTAAAGGGAATACAAATGTTTCAAAAAGTTGGGAATCCAAACGTTTTAGAAAATCTGATAGGTTCTACACAACCAATAATAAGAGATAAGATTGAGTGAGGTTTGCAAAGACATTTCTCCCTTCAACTCAGCTCGAAGACAGAGATCAGGGGAGTGCGACTTTCATCCACATTCTTTGGTTCTGATAGACTCATGGTTCGGAAAGCAGGACAGGCATGAAGAAGTAAAACAAAATGATACAAGAAATCTGGCTTGAGAATATGTCTAAGAAGTAATTTTCACTATGTTTCAAAGCACAGAGAACTGATTAGAGACAAATACATCAAAAACTTACTAAGTTTTTGTAAGATCTACATTGTCTAAGACATCATGAACTCAGTCTGAAACCAGTTTTGAATGTTGGTGCCTCACAACAATTTTATTAGGATTATCATGTCCCTATTCCATCACTGGATATTGCAAAGGATTAAGGGGGATGCAAACAACTTCCCTTTGTAATTCATAAGTTGTTGGGTTCCAGGGAACCCCACCTAGACTTGATGGAGAACACTGCACACTTCTTCCTTCCTTTTACTTGGTTGCAATAACTGGATAACCCATAGAAAATTCTTTTTCCTAAAAATAAATCACATTCACTCCATCTTCAAGGGTAGAATGGACACGTGATAACCGGGGAGGTAGATTACATTAGCTGCTCAGTTAATCCATTGTCTCTTTTTTCCTGTGCTTGGACTAGACCACATTTCAGTTAGGATTTTCTAAAATGTTTTAATCCACCTTTGCAGTTAGGAGAAGCTGTAGTGTTAGTTCTAACCAATAGATCTAACAAACTTTAAGGCTGGCTCCTAGGAAACCATCACACTGACACTCTATGTTCTGTCACCTGCTACATCTCGATGCCAATGAGCACACAGCCCTTGGAACTGGTATGGAGCTGCAGGGCAGAAGGAGTTTCTGTGCGTGGAGGAGAGCTGCCTGCCTGTCGGGAGCACCTGTTTGGGAGAGCAGAGCAACAAATTAACTTTTATTGCATTCTGCCACTGAGTGTGGGGGTTGATATGTTACAACAGCTTATGCTACCTTAGCTGATAGCAACACACAAACTCTGATAAAGAAGAAATGAATAACAAGATACAGAACAGTATACATATGTGATTCCATCTTATAAATTTTAAAAACACATAGCAGATGGTCCCCAACTTATGACAGTTCAAATTAAGGATTTTTCTACTCCTCTATGGTGCAAATGCCATACACATTCAGTAGTAACTCTGCTTCAAGTATCCATACCACCATTCTGGTTTTTGCTTTTGGTACAGTATTCAATAAATTATGTGAGATATTCAACACTTAACCATACACTAGGCTTCATGTTAGGTGATTTCGCCCAATGGTAGGCTAATGTCAGCGTTCTGAGCACAGTTAAAGTAAGCTAGGCTGAGCTGTGATGTCTGGTAAGTCGGGCATTTTGGATGCATTTTCGACATGATATTTTCAACTTACGACAGCTTTATTAGGTGATAGCTCAATTGTCAATGGAGGTACATCTGTATTTGTATATTCAACTGCTGAGACAAAATTAATAGAAACAAAGAAATTAGAAGAAAAACACTCCAGAGAACATAAAATTAACTGTGACGATGGTCCCATCTGGCACTGAGCCAAAAACAGAGGTGCATGGGAGGATAAATGAAGAGATAATAGCACAGAGAGCTTTCGGTGAGTGAATCCAGGAGAGACAAGAACAGTAGGCACTCATGTGGTTGATATAAGGTACACACAGGGATTACTTTCAGCACAAACACGGTGAGTGCCTCTCGGTGATGCCTTGGTCCCACAGCCAGCAAGCAGTGAATGAAAAGGATGGCCACCCTGGGGACTGTCTCAAATAACCAGTGCCACAAATGTTACATTTTGTAAGGACAGGGATCATTGACACTGTTGTATGGAGAACTCTGAAATTGCCTGACTTTTACATTTTTCATCTGAATAACGGTTGAAGGTAGACACAGGTGTGCTTCTCGTTAAATAGGAAGGGAAATAGTGAGAACTATGTAAGCCAATCAAAATAAGATGCCTGAGAGTTTTTAATAAAGTGCAGCACAGAGTTCTGTCATTCCATCAGCATTACAAATGCACATTGATGGTCAACAAAAGAAACCACTTTTAAGTCTCACAATGCCATCGGAGGGAGAGGCACTTCTTTCTTGGGGATGGGTGTGTGATCTGAGGACAGTCTTCTCTCTTCCTCTCCTTTCCTTGACATGTTCGTCAAGGGCCATTTTCTGGTTTCAATACCTGTCAAGTTATAAAGCAGACATTTGCGGGAAATGCGTCAAAAGCAGCCGTGCACGCTCTTTCCTCTTCTCCTGCCTCAAACACTCTTGAATCATGATGTCATCTCCCAATTAACCCCAGCTGTTTACCGGGACTCCGGCGTGAACTGGAGCTGTCAGTCCCCTCCTGTCCCCAGCAGTCAGCCTGTTCAGTAGCTGTCATCGGCCTCCCTGCCATTTCCTGAGAGCAGGGGGTAGAGAGTGCCACAGGGTGCCATGACTGACCCTTTCAGAGGCATCTTCACCTGGACACAGAGACAGGGGACGTGTCCTCCATTTCTCATTCATCAAGTGCCAACACACAGAGATGGCCTGTCAAGCTAAGGAAGCTTTCTGGCTCCTGACGTTATGGAGGGTGCACGGCCACTTAAAGCAGCACAGAACACCCGGACAGACTAGCCACGTGAACGCGATTGTATGCTGTGCTGGTCCTCGCTGCGTTCACGAATCAATTCCACATCGATTAACACTTAATTGTCTTCTCATATTCATGTGCCTGGCTGTGTAAGGGGCCGCATATCTTAGCTTTCGTGGTGGTGGGCATTACAAGGCAGGCAGAGTGCTTTGGTGGAAAGAACACGGACTGGGGCTAAGACAGACCTGGGTCTGCACCTCATTTTAGAAAGTTTTCTGTGCTCGCTGGACCTCAGCTTCCTTATCCACAGAGTAGGAACAATACCATCGAATGCTCAGTGTTAATATGAAGCATACATGAGCCAATGAGTGGGATAGGGCGCCCCCACCTAGTAGCTTAGGGAGTTCTCCCTCATCAGGCGCTGATACTGTTCTAGACACAGCTTCTTCACGGGTTGTTTGACGGGCAGGTGATAAGCATAATACTTGGAGATCTCATGCCAGGGTAATAGCTCAGAGCACCTCTTCTGTCCTAGCACACATTTTTTTTTTTAATCCGATTGACAGTGAACTCTGGGTGATTCTATATCACTATGTGGCTTCCAGATTTACTTGTATATTAGGATAACCTGGGAGCTTTTTTAAAAAATAAAATGCCCCATCCCTAGAGGTTCTGGTTCAGGAAGTCCAGCGTGGGTGGTGGGCATGAATCCTCCATTAGAGACCCCCAGGTTTGTGGGGGGCTGGATGCATGGGTCTATGTCCCTGACTCCAGGACGCAGTCATTGTGGGGGGCATGAATCCTCCATTAGAGACCCCCAGGTTTTGGGGGGGGGTCTGGATGCATGGGTCTATATACCTGACTCCAGGACGGCAGTCACTGTGGGGGCCATGAATCCTCCATTGGAGAGCCCCAGGTTTGGGGGGTGCTGGATGCATGGGTCTATGTCCCTGACTCCAGGACGGCAGTCACTGTAGGGCTTTCAGGATCCCCCTTCCCTTCAGTGCAGGTCGGAAAGCCAGGCCCTGGGGTGTGAGTGGGGTGGAAAAGGTGGTGTGCCAGGGTACAGAAAAGGTTGAAGAATGGAAGCCACACTTCCTCAGCGTGGGTGCTTCTTAGGGCATGGCACACACAGTCCCATCTCACACATCCATGCACGGTGCAACCGAGATGTACAAGAATCTTTTTGTTGTGTTTTATCTCTACCTAGCATTACCTGAACTGATTCTATTCTAGCTAGGTCTCTCCCATCCAGCCCTTCCTCCCTGTTCACTGGGATGACCTCAATGCATGTCCCAGACTCTCTCCCTCAGGGCGTGGGTCACACAGCCCATTCAAGCTCCCTCGAGGACATGGGAGATGCATGCCCAATTCCCCGCCTTCCATATTCTTGGGCTCATGTGCATCCTCTCTAATTCAGGGCCGTGGCAACCAGTCCTCTGCTCCCTGTTTCTGTAATTTGTCATTTCAATAATGTTCTATCAATGGGATCATATGTATGTAACATTTTGGAATTTTTTCACTCACCATAATTTCCAAGAGATTCATTCAGTTGTTGCAAGAGTTTGTTCCTCCGTATTGATGAGTAGCATCCCATGGTATGGATGTAAGGGTTTTTTTTTTTTTAATCATTCACATCTAGGTAGTTTCCAGTTTTAGGCTTGTACAAGTAGAGCTGCCACGAACATTCATGTACAGATTTTTGTGTGGCCGTAAGTTTTCATTTCTCTGGGACGAACGCCCAGGAGTGCAATTGTAGGGTCACATGTTACATGTTTGGTTTTATGAGGAAGTATTTTCCAGATGATTTTCCAGAGTGGCTGTGCCATTTTACATTCCCACCAGCAGTGTATGGGAGATCCTGTTTCTCACCTTTCTAACCAGCATATGCTGCTGTCACCTATTTTAAATTTTATCCTTTCTGATATGTGCATCGTGATATTTCATTGTGGTCCTAATTTGCACTCCCTTAACAGCTAATGATGTTGAACATCTTTTCATGTGCTTGTTTGCCATCTGTATATCCTCTCTTAAAGTATCTGTTCATGTATTTTGCCCATTTTCTAATTGAATTGTTTATTCCATTACTGTTGAGTTTTAAAAGTTCTTTATATATTCCAGAGACTAGTCCTTTGTCAGATGTGTGATTTGCAAATATATTCTCCCAGTCTGTAGCTTGTGTTTTTACTCTCTTATCAGGGTCTTCCACAAAGCAAACATTTTTAATTTTGAAAAAGTTCAATTTATTACTTTTTCCTTTTATGAGTCAGGTTTTTGGTGTCCAGGCTAAGAATTCCATATTAATTTATCTATATTCTTCTTGAGCACACTCTTGGGACAAGTTTTGTTAGTGGTTGCTCTATGTACTACGCTATATACA
The DNA here is from genome assembly GCF_008728515.1 of Papio anubis. NCBI lineage: Eukaryota > Metazoa > Chordata > Mammalia > Primates > Cercopithecidae > Papio > Papio anubis. Next base: position 572,746 of record NC_044985.1, on the reverse strand, counting down.
TCACTTATTACAGTCTACTGGGTCTCCATTTTACCAGTTTGAGTGAAGTATAGAAACTGTACCTCCCTTTATATTGTTTTACCCTTTTGTTTACGATATCATTGCTTTAAATATTTACATACAATAGGAACACATCAGACAGTTCTCAAATTTTTGTATCAAGCATCATTTAGAAAACCCAAGAAGAGAGACAAACTCTCGGGTATTTACCAATTTCGGTTTACCATGTCCTTTTTCCTTCCTGACATTCTGAACGTTCTTCCTTTTGCTTTCTTTCTATTTAACCCCTGTTAGCTATTCTTTTAGGGAAGGTCTGCTAGTGATAGATTCTCAGTTTCCCAATATCTGAAAGTCCTGATTTCCCCTATTTCTGAAGGATATTTCCACTGGCTATAGGACTCCAGGCTGATGACTTTTCCTTTCTTTCTTTCTTTTTTTTCTTTTGAGACAGGGTCTTCCTCAGTCACCCAGGCTGGAGTGTAATGGGGCAATCTCGGCTCCACTGCAGCCTCTGTCTCCAGTGCTCAAGCAATTCCTCCTGCCTCAGCCTCCTGAGTAGCTGGGACGACGGTGCCTGCTACCATGCTCAGCTAATTATTTTGTCTTTTTTGTAGAGACGGGGTTTCTCCACTGATCGTTTTTCTCTTTCAGCTCTTCTGGCCCCATGGCTTGAGGAGAGTTGCTGCCATTCACAGGTTTTCTTCCTAAAGACAAGGTCGTGTTTCTCCCTTGCTGCTTTTAGGTCAGGTTTTTTTTTTTTAGTCCATTTTTCCTAAGTTTTATGCTACTGTGTTTTCATGTGGATTCCTTTGGGTTTATTCTGTTTGAATTTTACTCACCTTCTTGAATCTATAGGTTTATGTCTTTTGCCAAACTTGGGAAATTTTCAGCCATTATTCTATCAAGTACATTTCCAGCCCCACCCTCATTCTCCTCCTTCCAGGGTCCAAAGGACACAGGTTGGATCTTTTGTCGTAGTCCCACGAGGCCCTGAAGCTCTGTTTATTTTTTCTTTCTATTGTCTCTCCATGTTTCAAATTAGGAATTCCTATTTTTCTTTCTTCCATTGCACAGATCTTTCCTCTGTCCTCTTTATTCTGCTTCGAGCCTATCCAGTGAGGTTTATTTTTTTAACATCTGTTACTGTATTTTTCAATTGTAAGAAGATTTTCATTTGGTTCTTTAAAGTTTCTGTTTATTTGCTGATACTTTGTTTTTCCATTTGTTCCAAGCATTTTCATCATTGCTCATTGGACCGACTGTTATGCTGGCCGGTTAAAGCCTGTGTGTGGTCATCCCAGCATTGCCAGCATCACGGTGCTGGTGTATATTGATTGCCACTTGTCATTCAGTTTGAAATCTTCCTGGTTCTCTGTGTGACATATGATTTTCATTTGAAACCTGAATATTGTGGGTGTGATTTGGTGAGACTCGGATCTTGTTTAAACCCCCATTTTACTGCCTTTCTCAGATACTCCTCCCCCAGGGGAGTGAATGGCGCTACCGCATTATTTCAGGGGAGGGTAGACGTCAAAGTCCCCCGTTCAGCCTCTGTTGGTACCTGAGCAGGGAGGAGCTCGCAGACACTGCTGGGCAGTGTTGGGAATCCAGCTCTCTCTGGTCGGCTATTCCCCCGCGGTAGGAATAGGAGTGCCCTCTCGCTGCTCCTTTGCCACCTCCAGCCTTGTCAGTGCTGGGCGAAGGAGACGGCCCTGACCCTCTCGTCGGTCCCCTCTAACACCCCACAGGCAGGGGGCGCCTTATTAGCCAGGTGGGGTGGAAATTGAGACTCCTCACTCAGACTCTGCTGGCATGGGTGAGGATGGGGCTTCCGGTTTTTTTGTTGTGTTTCACTGGGAGTTTTGTCTGTGTCAGTTGACCCTTTTCTGGTCCCTTTCGGCTAGAAAGGCCAAGCTTTTGAGGGGACTCTTAAATCTGTTCTCATGGCTTTCCCAGGTAGCCTATAAGTCTGGGATATACAAGGCAAATAGGAAACCCAGGGATCTCACTGTCCTCTCTTTCCTCGTGTCCTGAGCTCTCTAGCCAGCCTGCCTTCTTCTTAGGCTGGTTTTGTACACAATGCCCAAGGCTTTTAGTTGTTCTGAGAGGGAATAATAGGGGAAACCTTGTCTACTTCATCTTCCCAGGAGCAGAAGTCCAGAAAAAAGCAGCAAATGTTGTTTTAGTGGGATAAAAGCCCATATGGGAAAATCAGTCATCAATAAACAAGTCATTAAGCTCAGAAGGGAAATGGCAACGTCAGCAAAATCTGGTAATTTACTGCGGGCTGGCAGACACTGGGAAGGAAGTGGGTCTGATGTGTGAGCACACACATGGTTCAGGGAGAGCTGTGGATTTGCCGTGTGTCTGACCTGTTGTTGTTGTGAGGGTGGGAACTGGAGGGATCAATGCACAATAAGATGAAGACAGAGTCACTCATTTCCCGATTGGCTCCATTTTATACACTAATAAGAGTGATTTTCTGTTTTGAAAAGGTCATCTGAATCTGGGAGACACGGGGATCAAGTTCCGGGAGGGGAAGAAGGTCATCATAGAGCACCCAGTATCAAAGGAGGGGGACGGCTTTCCAGCCCAGACTTGGGGTTCGAACATATAAAGTAACTACCATTAATGATTACAGCGCCACAGCCTTTAATCTTTGAGAAGCGGCAGATAATTTGGCCAACTGAGAAATCCTTGGGGCCAAAATTGTTATCCCAACTTTAACAAAGCTAGTAGAGGAGCAAACTTTGAACTGCAGACTAGCAGCTCCTCCAACCCAGGGACAGTTTTAAGCAGATCCTTAAGCAGCTTCTTTTGAGTAATTAGAGCAAAAATAAATAGTCATTCAGAAACGCCACGTGCACACCTAGAACAGACCAGACACAACATGTCTCTTTGATGTTTTCATGATCAATTTTTAAATTGATTGAATTAATACATCCACATGGTGTTATGAATATTAACTTGTTCAAATCTTTTTAACACCCCTAATGGGCAGGTACTGTGATTATCCCATTTTTCCATTGAAAGAACTGACACACAGATGACCTCAGTAATTTGCCCAAGGTCACATGGGCAGCCAGTCACAGAGCCAGGAGTCAAAACGAGGCAGTTTGCTTCCAGAGTCCAGATTCTTAACTTCAACAAATCTGACCTCAACACAGCAGACCACAATGGTCACAACATCTCTGGAAAGCAAAAAGTCATCTAACTGAGTCAAATGATGTATTAAAGGCAGAATGCAACTAGCATTTGCTGAACATCTATTGTGAGCTGGGAATGCTGCCAGGCCTGGGAATATAGCTGTGAATAACCCAGAAACAGCAGCCACAGCCCAAGGGAAGATGCAGATGAGGAAATGACCACCACCATATCATGTACGTGCAGCAGCCCTGATGGTAAAAGCAGGGGAGACCAGGGAGAGCCTGCTGATAAAGATATCCGGCTTCTGTTTTAACCAGCTGACCTTTACACTCCAACCAAACAGAGCATGGATTTAAAGACTACACCTAGGGACAAACAGTGCAGGCCCATTCATTCCTCCCTGCATCTCCTGACTAAGCAGAACCCCAGAAATAATTCAAGAGACAACCAAAACAGGAGAACCCAAAAAAGATGGCAAGAAGGGCCGGGTGCAGTGGCTCACACCTGTAATCCCAGCACTTTGGGAAGCCAAGGCAGGCAGATCACAAGGTCGGGAGTTTGAGACCAGCCTGACCAACATAGTGAAACCCTGTCTCTACTGAAAATACAAAAATTAGCCAGGCGTGATGGCAGGCACCCATAATCCCAGCTACTTGGGAGGCTGAGGCAGAAGAATCATTTGAACCCAGGAGGCAGAGGTTGCAGTGAGCCAAGATCGCGCAACTGCCCTCCAGCCTGGGCAACAAGAGTGAGACACCGTCTCCAAAAAAAAAAGTAAGAAGAAGGTAAGCTGGTTTGGGGTCCCAGAACTGCAGGAGCGGCACGGCGGCGTCACGCCTGACACCCCCCAGTCAATTAAGAAGCTGCCTCAGAACCAGCATTTGTCTGCCCCTGATCTAACAACAGAAGGCAGTCCAGGTAGGTTCATCCCCACTCAGGATCAAAGAGGAATGCATCTGACTACATGAGGTGAACCCATCAGCACTATTAAAGGGTATCTGTTGGAAGCTTCACCAACAATAGGCTAAGGGAAGCACTGAATTTTCCTGCCAGATCCAAGACTTCTTTCCCCTGCCAAGAGATACCAGGGCAGGCAGAAGCTTCTAATTGGAGGGACCCAGAGACAAGCAACATGGTCCAGGAAGCCCCTAGGAAAAAGCCCATGGGCCAAAAACTCTACTGCAATCCTAGCCAGAGACACCTCATCACAACAAGCAGCTCAGTGCAGGAATTCTCTTTGTCATCACCCTTCCAAGACGCTGCTCCCCTTCTGGAGACACGGGATGGGAAAGTGGAGCCAGTCACAGTAAGCCAGACAGGCTGGAATGCCCCATTCACTTCATGAGCATCATGAACCTGAAAGTCCCGAAACTCCCCTCTTCCCCCAGAAAGCATGAGCAGGTGGACAGGCTCAGTAAGAGAGACCTATAACCATAGCAAGGAAGATTCTTTGACCCCGTAGTCTTGAGATTCTCCTTCCCTGGCTACAGACAATGGGAAAAGCACAGTGCAGCATGCCTTACATCCCCCAACCAAATCTAGGAAACTGCCTCAGACCCAGTATTTTTCTGCCCCCAATCTAGCAACAGAAGTCAGTCCAGGTAGGTTCATCCCTATTAAGGGTCAAACAAGAATGCATCTGACAACTTGAGGTGAACCCATCACCACCATTTAAGAGTATCAGTTGGGCTGACCCCTGGGCAGCCAGGAGTCATCAGTGGGGGGAATCCCACCAAACTCCCTGACCAAGAGAGGCTTAGCCACTCAGGGTGGGGAAACTCCGTCTTCTATCTTAGGCAGCACCAGAAAAGTCCAATGGTTCCAGATAAATCAAGTACTGCAAAGACTTAAAAAATTAAATTACCATTGTAACCTCAGCCCACAAAAGCAGTTCAAGACTTGAATGCTAAACCTAAATAGAATGATTGCCTGTTAAAACAAAAGACTTAAATAATTCCTATAGTCTCCTAACATAACAGATAAAATATCCAGGATACAATAAAAAATGACCTACCATACCAAGAACCAAGAAAATCACAACTTGAATGAGTAAAGATAATCAACTGAGTCCAGCATCAAAATGAAATAGATGTTAAAATTATCTGATAAGGATAATTTTAAAGCAGCCATTTAAAAATGCTTAAAGAATCAATTACAAATTCTCTTGAAACTAATAAAAAATATAAAATATTAGCAGAGAAATAGAAGCTATAAAAAAGAAACAAATGGGAATTAAAACCAAATAACAGAAATTTTTAAAATCACTATATTTATTCAAAAGTCAAGTGGAAATGAAAGAACATAGACTCAATCAACTTGAGGCTAGATCAATAGACTTTACCCAATCTGAGCAACAGAGAGAAAATAGACTGAAGAAAACTAAACAGAGCCTCAGGCATGTGTGAGAGAATAACAACAGCAACAAAAATCTAACGTTCATATGGCTGAAGTTCCCAAAAGAGAGGATAAAGAGAATGAGAATGAATTCATGTTTGAAGAAATCATGGTCAAAAACTTCCAAAATTTAGTAAAAGCCTCAATCCTACAGCTCCAAGAAGCTGAGTGAACTCAGATGGACTGAATTGGTGATTGAGGAAATACGGCTGAAAACTTCCCATATTTAGCAAAAGGCTCAAGCCTGCAGCTCCAATAAGCTGAACCCAAAACAGGATAAATCCCAACACATCCATGCCAAGCTACATCAAAATAGAACTTTTGAAAACTAAACACACTGATAAATCTTGAAAGCAGCCAGAGAAAAACAAACACACTACCTACAGTAGAATAACAATGTGAATGACAGATTTCTCATCTAACCTTGGTGGCCAGAAGAATACAACATTCTTTAAGTCCTAAAACAAAAGAAAAGAAAAAAATTATCTACTAAAAATTTTATATCCAGCAAAACTCTCCTTTAGGAACAAAGAGGAAATTAAAACATCCTCAGATGAAGAAAAGCTGAAGATTTTATAGTTTGCTTCCATGCCCTTGAAGATTAGCTAAAGGGAGTACTTCAGATAGAAGGAAAATGACGAATGCAAGAATCTTAAAGCATCAGGGGAAAAAAGGAACATAGAACAACCATAAATATGAGTAAAAATGTTAGACTATTCTTTTACTCATTAATTTTATAATTATATTTGATAATTGAATAAAAATCATAACACCATTAAATATTCAGGACAATAAAAACTGGTGAAGACCTAAGGACTTAAATGGAAGTCAACTTTCAACATTTCACTCAAAGTGGTAAAATGTTAGAATCAGTGTACTGTTATAGGTCACAAATGTATACTGTAATAATGAGAGCAACAACTATAAAAACTAGTCAAAAAGATATGCTCAAAAACATTACAAATCAAGCAGGATGCAATTCTTTTAAAAAATATTCAAATAATCCACAAAAAGGGAAGAGAGAAGAAGCAGAACAAAAACCATAAGAAATAAACATAAAACAAATAATAAAATGGTAGACTTATGTGGTAACACAATAATTACATTAAATGCAAATGATCTAAATACACCTATCAAAAGACAGAGATTGGCAGAGCAGATATAGAACCATGACCCAATTATATGCCGATTATAAGAAACTCACTTCAAATTCAATGACATACATGAGTTCAAAGCAAAAGAATGGAAAATTGTACCATAAAAACATTTAACAGGCAAATGTAGCTATATTAATAACTGATAAGGTACAATTGAGAGCAAAGAAAATTAGGGAAGACACAGAGAAACATTACATAATCACAAGTAGAATCAATCTGCTAGAAAGACATAGTGATACAAAATTCAACAGATAACAGTCTCAAAAATATGTTATTAAAAAATGAAAGAACTAAAAAAAGAAATGGACACATTTACAATTATAATTGGGTATTTAAATACCCCCCACCTCTCAGGAACATACAGAACTATTACACAGAAAAATCAGCAGGGTATTTAACAACCATCAAGCAACAAGACCTAACTGATATCTGCAGAAAACTCCAAGCAACAACAGGAGAATATATATTCTTTTCAAATGCCCATAAAATGGTAAACAAGATAGACTGTGTACCGAGCTTAACCAAATCTTTAAAAAGTGTATGGAATTTAAATTCTATACAGTGTCTTCTCTGACCACAATGGAATTAAACTAGAAATTAATAACAGAAAGACAAAAGGAAAATCTCTAAACATATAGAAATTTTAAAACCCTCTTCTAAATAGCCTATGTGTCAAACTGAAACTCTGAATAGAATTTTTTTCAATATTTAGATATAAATAAAAACATAAATGCAACACATCAGACATCAGCAAAAATAGTAAAGTAAGGATTTCCACAAGCTCTATCCTCCATAAAGCAATGAGAAAACTGGCCAAAACAGTAAGTTTTTCAGAACTCTAGAAACTAAGCAAAGGCTTGCAGCAATCCTGAGTGTGAATTTAAGAAAAGCAGCTGAATCACTGTAAGAATAGTGTGCTTTGTGGCATTTAACATGTCCATTTCCCATTCTCTCTCTAATTCTGCAGGTTAAAAAGAAAGAAAACAAAACAACAAAAACCAAAAAAAAAACCCAGCAGTTTGGCAGCAACTACAGGAGGCAGAATGTGGTCAGAGATCCTTCAAAGCCTCTTTCTCAAAGAATTGTCATTATTTGACTAGTCTGTTCATTTCCCAAAAGACTCTGCATGCAAGACTGTCTTTTTGTGACCTGATTCAAAGCTTGTCCAGTGAAAAAAACCTTTTCCCAGGGGCATTTGTTGAACCATTCATAGTCAATTTTTTAACTTTGCGACTGCCTAAAGAAGTGAATAACAGTTGAGGCTAATAATAGGCTGATCAAATGCTTAAAAGGAAAAGTGGAACATTGAGGTGTGTATAGAGGCTTTGTAAAGCTATGACATTTCTGGTAATCAGAAAGTTCTATGCACATATATAGGGTTATGTGCATGCTCAAGAAATGCCTGAGAAGGCCCTAAGGCCTTCTTACTTCTATGCTTTGAGGCTCTGCTCAAGCAGGAAGTAAAGGGTAAGGCAGGCTTGTTAAATGCCTGGCTGAATGTTAAAGGTGTGCCCGATATTCAGAAAGAGCTCCTCAGCAAAGAATGGTGACTTACTGATACCAAACATTTAAGGAAATTTCTGTCCAATCTTTAGTTAACCATTAAGCAAAGTGAGCAGAAATTTTAATGGTCACTGATACGGTTTGACTGTGTCCCCAACCAAATCTCATCTTGAATTGTAGTTCCCATAATCCCCACACGTGAAGGAAGCGACCTGGTGGGAGGTAATTGAATCACGGGGGCGGTTACCCTCATGCTGTCCTCATGATAGTGAGGGAGTCTCACGAGATCTGATAGTTTTACACAGGGCACTTCCCCCCTTTTTTTGGCACTTCTCCTTGCTGCTGCCATGGGAACAAGGATGTGTTTGCTTCCCCTTCCACCACGATTGTAAGTCTCCTGAGGCCTCCCCAGTCATGCTGAACTGTGAGTCAATTAATGTTCTTTCATTTACAAATTACCCAGTCTTGGGTATGTCTTTATTAGCAGCATGAGTACAGACTAATACAGTCACACATGGCAAAGAATGCAGACTATACAGAATTAGCCACTAAACAAACAACAAACAAAATCCTAAACAAACCCTGGGAGTGGGGAAGAATCTGATTTTCACAGTTGCCAAATATATGACTATAAATTTCCAGTTTAGAAAAAAAAAATTACAAAATGCAAAGAAAAAAGAAAGTATGACCTATACACAGGGTAAAAAACAACCATTAGAAACTTGCCTCTCAGCAAGCCCTAATATTGAACATACAAAAAAAAATTAAGTTCAGCTGTTTTAAATATGCTCTAAGAGCTAAATGAAATTATGCCTTCAAAACATGTTAAAGTCTATGAAAATTATGTCCCACCAAATAGAGAATAACGATAAAGAGATAGAATTTTTTTAAATAAAGAATCACACACACATTCTGAAGCTGAAAGGTATAAGAACTGAAATTAAAAGTTTCCTAGAGATGATAAAAAGCAGATTTGAGCAAGTAGGAGAAATAATGCAGGAATATTTCAATTGAGATTAGGACAATTGAAATTACACAATCGGGGAAAAGACAGAAAAAAATGAACAGAAAAAAAAGATTAACAGAGCCTCAGAGACCTGTAGGACACCATCCAGCAAACCAATATATGCATAATGGGAGTAACAAAAAAAGGAGGAAAAAAAGGGGAAAGGGGAAGAGAGAATATTTGCAGAAATAGCCAAATTTTAAAGGAAAATGTTAATCCAAGAAATTAAATAATTCCAAGTAAGATAATTTCAGAAATCCATACCTATTTATATTATAATTATACTGGGGGAAGTCAAAGACAAAGAGACACTCTTGAAATTCACAAGTTTTTCGTTTAAAACTATGGATGCCCAGAGGCAGTGGACGAGACAATCAATGTACTAAAGAAAAAGTCGGTCAAGATTTCTATGTGCAAAAAAAGTCCTTCAGAAATGAAAGAAAAATTAAGACATTCCAAGATAAACAAAAACTGAGATAATTCGGCAATGGCAAATCCTTTGTATAACAAATCCAAAGGGAGTTCCTCAGGATGCAATGAAAGAATATTCATTGTAAACTCAAACCTAGATAAGAAATAAAGGAGCACCAGTAAAAGTAACTCCATATATATAAATAAAAGACAGTATAAATTTATTTTAAATTCCTTTTTTCTCTAATAATGTGAGATACATGAACAATTCAGTGAATATACTAAACACCATTGAATTGTACACTTAAAGTGGGTGAATTCTATATGTGACTTAAATCTCAATAAAGCTGTTTTTAAAACCACATAAATAATCATACTACTGTGTTGATGAGCTTATAATTACTTGATTTATATGACATTAATAATACAAAGAAGAGGAAAATGGAGATAAATTGGAGTAAATTTTCTGTATGATATTGAAATCAAGTTAGCATTAATCAAAACTAGAAAGTTTTAAACCAAGACAATAGTTGTAATGCCATCAGGAAGCCATGAAGAAAATAACACAAAAATATACTAGTAATTAAAGTGGCATACTAGAAAAATTCTACTTAACACAAAAGCAGGGAGTATTGAAGAAATAGAAGAACAAAGATGTAAAACATATAGAAAACAAAAACCAAAAGGGCAAATGTAAATTCTATCATATCTGTACTTACATAAATGCAAATGAATTAAACACTCCAATCAAAAAACACAGATTGACAGAATGAATAAAACACATGATCCAACTATGTGCCATCTATAAAAGCCAATCTTTTGAGTCAATGACCACAAATAGTTTGAACATAAAAGAATTGAAAAAGTAATACCATGCAAGCAATAACCGGAAGATAGCTAGAGTGGCTACCCTAAATCAGAAAAATTTAGACTTTCAGACAATAATTATTACTAGAAATTTAAAGGGACATGTTTCATGGTAAAGATTTAGCCCATCAGGAAGATCTAGCTAGTGTAAACATATATGCACCTAACAACAGAGTCCAAAACACAGGAAGCAAAAACTGACAACTAAAGAGAGAAATAGATAGTTCAACAATAATATTTGGAGACTTCTGTACCTCACTTTAAATAATGGATAAATAACTAAGCAGAAGGTCAACAAGGATACAGAAGATTTGTACCACACTTTAACTAGACCTAACAGACATCTCTCGAACATTGCACCCTAAAATAGCAGAGTACACATTCTGTTCAATTGCAAATGGAACATTTGACAGAACAGAAAACTGCAAAGCCATTAAAAACAAACCTCAATATATTTAAAAGGATCAATTAATATGAAGTATGCTCTTCAACCATACTTAGAAATTGGTAACAGAACATTTAGGATACTCACAAGTGTGTGAAAATTAAGACACTACTAAGTAACTAATTGTTCAAATAAGAACTCAGAAGAGAAATTAGACAACACTTTAAGATGAATGAAAACAAAAACCCCAGATACTAAAGCTTGTAAGGTACATCGAAGCCAGTGCACAGAGGATATTTATAGCTATAAACTTATTTAAAAAGAAGAAAGCTCTCAAACTTAATATTTAAGTTTGAGAATCTAGAAAAAGAGGAGCAAACTAAATCCAAAGTAAATAAAAGGAAGGAAATAGAAAAAAATAAGTAAATGTAGATATAAATCAGAGAATATAAAACAATAAAGAAAATCAACAAAATCAAATTTTATTCTTTGAAAGATCAATTGATTGGCTAAACTTTACATTTTCTGGGGGAAAAAAGAGAGAAGACTCAAATTACTAAAATCTGAAATGAAAGAGGGGATATCACTACCTTACATAATTAAAAAATGACTACAAGCAAATACTATGAACAACTATATGCTGACATATTGGAATACTTAGATCAAATGTTTAAATTTTTAGAAAGATAACAAATTATCAAAATTCACTCAAGAAGTAAAGAATCTCGATAAGCCCGCAAAAAGTCAAGAAACTGAATTTCTATCTTTCCCCAAAGAAAAGCATAGGCTCAGATGGCCTCACTGAAGAATTCTAGAAAACACCTGGAGAATAACTAATACCAAGTCTTCATAAATTCTTCCACAAAACGGAAGAGGACAGAATACATCCTGACTCATTCTATGAGGCTATTATTAGGCTAATATCAAAACTAGACAAAAATATCATAGGAAAATAAAACTACAAACCAAAATCTCAGTGAATATAAACTCAAAAGTCCTCAAGGAATTCCTCAAGTAGTAAATCAAATCCAGCAATATATAAAAAGTAATGCACCATAACCACGTGGGTTTTTCCCAGGAATATATTTGATTTATCATCAAGATATTAATGTAGTAAGCCTTATTTATAAAGCATAAGACAAAAGCCTCATGGTCATCTCAAGGCTTGCCAAAAAAAAAAAAAAAAAAAAAAAAAGCATTTAATGAAATCCAGCATCCTTCCGTGACAAGAACATTCAACAAATTAGGACTAGAAAATAACTTCCTCACACTTATAATGGACATCTCTAAAAACCCACAGGTAACTTATACTTATTGGTTTAAGCACAAATATTTCCTCTAAGTTCAGGAACAGGACATGGTTACCTATTCTCACCACTCCTGTATTCAACATTGTACTGGTGGTTCAAGTCAGAGAGCAATTAGGCAACAATAGGAAATAAAGATATCAATACTGGGGGAAAAAAAAACTATCTTCATTCACAGATGGCATCATCTTGTATATAAAATATCTTATAGAATACAATAAATATTATTAGAACTAATATATAAATTCAGCAAGGGAAAAGAATATAGGATTAATATATAAAAATCAATTGTATTTCTGTACACTAACAATGAATAACCTGAAGATGAAACTAAGAAAACAATTCCATTTACAATAGTATCAAAAAGAATAATAAGCTTAAGTAATTTAAGAAAAAAGTATAAGATTTGTACACTGAAAACTACAAAAACATTAAAAGAAATTAATAAGGTCTAAATAAATGAAACGTTGTATGTTTATTGATCTGAATACTTAATATTGTTAAGATAGCAATACTTCCAAAATGTACCTACATATTTGACAAAATCCCTAACAAAATCAAAAATTGCTTTTTTTCAGAAATTGGCAAACTGATCCTAAAATTTATGTAAAAATAAAAAAGACCCAGAATAGCCAAAATTCTTACAAAGGAAAAGCAAAGTTGAAGGATTCACACTTTTCAATTTCAAAACTTACACATCTATAGTAATCAAGGTAATATGATTCAGTTATACAAATAGACATTGAGAGTCCAAAAGCAAATTCACATATTTATCATCAATTGGTTTTCCACATGGATGCCAAGAGCATCCAATAGGGAAAGAATCGTCTTTTCAATAAATAATGCTGAAACAACTGGCTATCCACATGCAAAAGAATCAAGTTGGACACTTACCTCATGCCATACACAAAACTTAACTCAAAGGGAGTCACAGACCTAAATGCAGGAGCTAAAACTATAGACACTTGAGAAGAAAACATAGAAGTAAATCATGACCTTAAGTTAGGCAGTAGTTCCTTAGGTGCAACACTCTAAGCACAAATGATGAAAGAAGAAATGATAAATTGACTTCATCAAAATTTAAAACTTTTGTGCTTCTAATAATACTATCAAGAAAGTGAAAAGAAAATCCACAGAATGGGGGAATATGTTTGCAAATCTTATATCCAGTATGAGGCTTATATTCAGAATATATAAAGAACATTTACAACTCAATGATAAAGACAAATAACCCAATATTAAAACTGGGCAAAGAATTTGAAGAAAATTCTGCAAAGAAGATATGCAAGTGGCCACATGAAGAGATACTGAACATTTTTAGTCATTAGGGAATGTAAATGAAAATCACAATAAGGCCAGAATGGCTATAATTGAAAAGACAGACAATAATAAATATTGGTTAGGATGGGGAGAAACTACCCTCACACATTGCTGGTGGAATTGTGAAACATTGCAACCACTTTGGAAAACAGGTCCTTAAACTGTTCAACATAAGAGTTGCCATATGACCCAGCAATTCCACTCCTAGGTATATACTACAGTCTGAATATGTCCCACTCCACATTCATATGTTGAAGCTTAATCCTCACTGTAATAGTATTAACAGGTAAGGTCTTTGGGAAGTGATTACATGATGAGGATGAAGCCCTCATAACTGAGATTAGGCCTGACAAGTTTGGCAGCGTCCCCACGCAAATCTCATCTTGAATTGTGGTTGGCTTCCCCTTTTGCCATGATTATAAATTGCTTGAGGCCTCCACAACAATGCTGAACTGTGAGTCAATTCAACCTCTTTTTTATAAATTATCCAGTCTCAGGTAAGTCTTTATTAGTAGCATCAGAACAGATTAACGCAGTAAATTGGTCCCGCAGAGCGTGGGGTGCTGTTGTAAAGGTAACTAAAAATGTGGAAGCAACTTTGGAACTGGGTAGCAGGCAGAGGTTGTAACCATTTGGAGGGCTCAGAAGAAGACAGGAAAATGTGGGAAAGTTTGGAACTTCCTAGAGACTTGGAGGGTTCAGAAGACAGGAAGCTGTGGGAAAGTTTGGAACTTTCTAGAGATTTGTTGAATGGCTTTGACCAAAGTGCTGATAATGATATGGACAATGAAATTCAGGCTGAGGTTGTCTTAGATGGAGATGAGGAACTTGTTGGGAACTGGAGTAAATGTTCCTCTTGCTATGCAAAGAACCTGTCGATATTTTGCCCCAACCCTAGAGATCTATGGAACTTTGAACTTGAGAGATTATTTAGGGTATCTGGGGGAAGGAATTTCTAAATGGCAAAGCATTCAAGAGGAAGCAGAGCATAAAAATTTGGAAAATTTGCAGCCTGGTAATGCAATAGAAAATAAACGCCCATTTTCTGGAGAGAAACTCAAGCCAGCTGCATGAATTTGCATAAGTAATGAGGAGCTGAAAGTTAATCACCAAAACAATGGGGGAAATGTCCCCAGAGCGTATCAGAGACCTTCAAAGCAGCCTCTCCCATCACAGGCCCAGAGTTCTAGAAGGGAAAAATGGTTTCCTGAGCTGGGTCCAGGGCCCCTCTGCTTTATGCAGGCTTGGGACTTGGTGCCCTGTGTCCAGCTCCTCCAGCCATGGCTAAAAGGGGCCAATGTATAGCTCAGGGCATTGCTTCAGAGGGTACAAGCCCCAAGCCTTGGCAGTTTCCACATGGTGTTGGACCTATGAGTACCCAGAAGTCAATAACTGAGGTTTGGTAACCTCCGCCTAGGTTTCAGGAGATGTATGGAAACGCATGGATGTCCATGCAGAAGTTTACTGCAGGGGTGGGGCCCTCATGAAGAACCTCTGCTAGGGGATGCAGAAGGGAAATATGGAGTCAGAGCCCCCACACAGGGTCCCCATTGGGATACTGCCTAGTGGAGCTGTGAGAAGAGGACCACCATCCTCCAGACCCCAGAATGGTAGATCCACCAACAGCTTGCACCATGCACCTGGAAAAGCCACAGACACTTGATGCCAGCCCATGAAAGCAGCTGGGACAGGGGGCTGTACCCTGCAAAGGCACAGGGGCGGAGCTGCCCAAGGCCATGGGAGTCCACTTCTTGCATCGGTGTGTCCTGGATGTGAGACATGAAGTCAAAGGAGATCATTTTGGAACTTTAAGGTTTAACAACTCCCCTATTGGATTTCAGACTTGCATGGGGCCTGTAGGCCCTTTATTTTGCCAATTTCTCCCATTTGAAACATGTATTTACTCAATGCCTGTACTCCCATTGTATCTTGGAAGTAACTAACTTGTTTTTGATTTTACAGGCTCATAGGCAGAAGGGACTTGCCTTGTCTCAGATAAGACTTTGGACTTGGACTTTTGGGTTAATGCTGGAATGAGTTAAGACTTTGGGGAACTGTTGGAAGGGCATGATTATGTTTTAAAATGTGAAGACATAGATTTTGAAGGGGCTAGGGTCAGAATGACATGGTTTGGCTGTGTCACCACCCAAATCTCATCTTGAATGGTAGTTTCCATAATCCCCACATGTTGTGGAAGTGACCTGGTGGAAGGTACTTGAATCATGAGGGTGGTTATCTCCATGCTGTTCTCATGATAATGAGTAAATTATTATGAGATCTGATGATTTTATAAGGGGCTTTCCCCCCCTTTGCTCAACACTTCTCCTTGCTGCTGCCATGTGAAGAAGGATGTGTTTGCTTCCCCTTCCACCATGATTTTATGTTCCCTGAGGCCTCCCCTACCATGCTGAACTGTGAGTCAATTAAACCTCTTTCCTTTATAAATTACCCAGTCTCTAGTATGTCTTTATTTGCAGAGTGAAAACGGACTAATACAAGGCCTTATAACAGAGGCATAAGGGAGCTTCTTTGCCTCTTCCATCATGTGAGGACATAGCAAGAAGTCACCAGCTATGAGAAAGTGGGCCCTCACTGGATACCAGCACCTTGTTCTTGGACTTCCCAGCCTCCAAAACTGGGAGAGGTAAATAACTGTTGTTTATAATCTACCTAGTTTGTGGTATTTTGTTATAGTAGCCCAAATGAACAGTATATATGCAAGAGGAAAGAAAACATATGTTTACACAACAATTTGTACACAAATGTTTATAGCAGCAGTATTCATAATACCCAAAAAACTGAAACATCTCAAACGTGCATCAGCTGATGAATGGATACACAAAATGTGGTGCATTCATATAATGGAACGTTATCCTGCAATAAAAAGAAATTAAATATTAAAACATACTGAAATATGGATACATTTTGGAAGCATTAAGCTACATGAAAGAAACCAGTCATAAAAGACCACACTTTGTGTTGTTCTATTTACATAAAATGTCCAGAATAAGCATATCTATAGAGACAGAAAAGTGGTAGTGCTTGCCTAGGACTGGGAGTAGAAAAGAGATTGGGAGGGACTTCTAACAGGTACTGGGTTTCTTTTCAGTGATGAAAGTGTCCTTAACTTCCATTGTGGTGATAATTGCAGAACTCCGAATATGTTAAAAGCTGTAGAGATGGGCCAGGTATGGTGGCTCAGGCCTGTAATCCCAGCACTTTGAGAGGCTGAGGCTGGCAGATCACGAGGTCAGGAGTTCAAGACCAGCCTGCCCAACATAGTGAAACCCCATCTCTACTAAAAATACAAAAAATTAGCCAGGCTTGGTGGCAGGCACCTGTGATCCCAGATACTTGGGAGGCTGAGGCAGGAGAATCACTTGAACCTGGGAGATGGAGATTGCAGTGAGCCGAGATTGCACCACTGCACTCCAGCCCAGGCGACAGTGCGAAACTCCGTCTCAAAAAAAAAAAACAAAACCTGCAGAGATGTACATTTTGAATGGGTGGATTTTGGGGCATGTAAATTATATCTCAAGGCTGTTTAAAATAGTCTTCATGTACATATTAGAACTGTTCAACAATGATATTTCACATTTCAGTAATTCTCAATAATTCCAGAGACACCAATGCTTATTCATACCTACAGTTGTTGTCCAGACACACATCTTAATTGTAGAAGATGTTGATGAATAAATAAAAGAAAATTGAAACCTGATAGCAAAAAGGAATTAGTCAACCCTTATTAGATTTATAGTTCTTTTAAAAGTACTTACCTTAGGCTGAGCTCTGTGCTAGGCATTTTTTGAGAGTGCTGAGGAAGTGGCATGGGGATTCTATCTCAGACATGCACAATCCGAGCTGCAGGTTAGAGTCATCTGAAAGCTTTTAAAAATTACTGATTCCTCAATCCTGCCCAAGACTAAGGAAATAAGAATTGCTTGGGGGCTGTTCCCTGGCATTAGTATTCTAATGTGCCCCAGAACATCATTCTGTCTGAACAACCTGATTTAGAGATCAGGGAGCGTATCCATAGCTGCTAAGATATGAGATCTGGAGGAGACAGGTGGGGAAGAGATAGTGGTAGGAGCAGAGTGGTGTTTGTCACTTGCTTAACACTTACGATCCAGGCACTATGCTAGGCTTGAGCTAATGATTACGCTTTTGCCAAGAGGACAGTCTTGGAAGGGCATTCTAGGCAGAAAGAGAAGAGTGATAAGGGCTTTGATATGCACAAGCAGACAGCTTGGACGTTGGTCCTGGGTGTTAGAAAGAGCAGACTCCAGGACCAGAATGCCTCTTGGGCTCCGCTCAAGGAATTCCCCTCCTAAACCAAATGAATTCTCCTTTTCACCCCAGGCTTCCACATCTGCCATGTTCCCTTCTGTACTGCTTTCCAGGAACTCTGGCTTTTCCTGCATGGCTCTGTTGAACTCCCTTAGGCTGTCACCCCCAACCCAGGCACACAGCCAGCTCCACAGAAGGGGCAGCTCTTGTTCCCGCTCCCTGTTCACCATCTCCATCCTGAACCAACACCCTGACTGGTTCATACTCCACATTCCTGATCCCAGGAATTCCCTCACTTACTTGTCCCCATTTGATAACCTGACCTGTTGGGCACTACCAAGAAGATAAGGCCTTGGCCCTCCTTGGCTCTAAATCAAAATATCTTTCTGGTCATAACACCCACAGTCACTGTGGAAAACACAGCTTCCAGCCTCGCCCAGCCTCCAACACCTCCCCTACTCACAGGGCAGCCTAAGTGATACAACTTCTATGTGCGCCAATCCGTCAAGTCGAACTCGAACCTAAAGGAAGTTCTACAGTGAGCCCCTCTTTTGTTGATTCAGTTTCACTGGGTCCATCTGCAGAGACCACATTGTGGGAGGGGAGGGCAAAGGGCAGGAACCCTCGCATTAGTAACCAACCCACCAACCAACCATCCAACTACACAGCCTAGAGAACTCAGTCCACCTGCTCATCTAAGATGTCCAAGTGGAGGAGGTGATTCAAAACCCTGATTTCAAAAGCACGTGCAATGTTCCTTTTAAGTCAATACAATTACACGAAACAAAGTACAAGAAAATCTCAACTGATTTAAAACACGGCTAACAGGAGGAAGGAACATTGGCCTGGAATGCCTCTGGGACCCCCTTCCAGGACAGACCTCTTTGAATCTAGCACCAGGGCATGGTTCCAGGATGGAGGATGAGGAAGCAGGATCTGAGCTGCCCTTTGCTGGGGACCCCCTGTGCACTGGTGTCCCCGCCAGCTATGTACATTCATCATCTCCAGTTCCCATTACAATCCCTGCAATGCGTACATCACCAGTTGCCTTTTACCGTGAGGTTGTATCAATTTCAAAGATTCAACCACTGCAAGTGGCAGCCCTGGATTTGAAGACTGGCCTGCCCCACCTCAGGCGTGACTATCTTCCACTAGGCCCCTTCCCCATGATAACATAAGACCCCTGGCTTGTTGGGTAAGGTGGGTCCTGCTTGACAGCTGGAGGCCACAGCAGACTGTCTTTCCCATCTTTGCAGGTTTGCTTTCACGTCCTGAGTTTTCTGAAATCACTGTTGTTTATAATCTACCTAGTTTATGGTATTTTGTTATTGTAGCCCAAATGAACAGTATATATGCAAGAGGAAAGAAAACATATGTTTACACAACAATTTGTACACAAATGTTTATAGCAGGGGTATTCATAATACCCAAAAAGCTGAAACATCTCAAACGTCCATCAGCTGATGAGTGGATACACAAAATGTGGTGCATTCATATAATGGAATGTTATTCTGCAATAAAAAGAAATTAAATATTAAAACATACTGAAATATGGATAAACTTTGGAAGCATTAGGCTACATGAAAGAAGCCAGTCATAAAAGACCACACTTTGTGTTGTTCTATTTACATAAGATATCCAGAATAAAGGTATCTATAGAGACAGAAAAGAGGTAGTGCTTGCCTAGGACTGGGAGTAGAAAAGAGATAGGGAGGGACTTCTAATAGGTATTGCCCGGTGTTGCCACATGTGCGGCCAGAAACCCAGGAAGGTTAAACGACTTACTCAACTATTTCACAAGAGACTGGGAATTGCCAGATTGTATCACAGCACTTTCTCAGCCTGTGTGGATGAGTTAAAGGGCTCAGCAGACCACGCGGGACTGGATTGGCAGACTCCTTCGCTGGTAGCCTCATTTCTGGCTACAGGGCTGGTTCCATGGGGTCGGCACCATGACCAGGCTGGAGAACTGGGGCAACTACAAGACACCTTCCTCTCTGCTTGCCATCCCAAGGGGTGGGGCAGTTGCTTCAGTGCTTGGAAAATCAAAGGTCAAGAATAAGGCCATTAAATTCCCCATGTTTAACCTGGACAAGAACAATTTTGTTGTAATTGAACACAAATTGCATCACATCAGATGTTCTCAAACCTCAACCTTCAGCTACATCATCAACAGTGGTTGCCATGTCAAAGATGATTCTAATTACAAGAGGTGACCAGTCCTGCTGCTCAGCACCCATGCGGGGTAGAGTCAGGGGTTCTTGGCACGGCCTTGGGTCTGGGAATCTGCACACAGTGGAGGAAGCCTTCATGCCTCCTCCTGACTCTGGCCTCATATATTGCAATAATGAGAAGACAGAATAAGTGCAATGGGAGGAAATGCCTCAAGAAGATGGATTTTTGTTCAATTTTTTCATGATAAAATACAGATAACATCAAATTTACCACCTTAATGATTTTAAGCATACAGTTCAGTGTTATTAAACACATTCATAATGTTGTGTAACCATCACCACCACCCATCTCCATAACTCTTTTCATCTTGGAAAACTGAAGCTGCATCCATTAAACACTAACTCCCCATTCCGCCCCCACCCCGCCCCACCTTCCTGGACCCTAGCAACCACCATTCTACTTTCTTTTTCTGAAGTGTTGCTTGATTTTTAAGTGTTTTACTTTTAGTTGATACATAACAATTGTACATGTTTATAGATTCAGTGCGATTTTGTGATGCAAGTGTACTTTGTGCTATCATCAAATCAGGGTATTCAGTATATTTAGCACCTCAGATGCCTGTCATTTATTTGTGGTGAAAACATTCAAAATCCTTTCTTCTAGCGATTTTGAAGTACACAATACATCACTGTTAACTATAGTCAACCTACTGCACAACACAGCATCAGGGCTTACTCCTCCTACCTAACTGTGACTTTGCATCCACTGACCAACCACTCCCCACCTCCCTCCCTCTTGTCCTCCCTGTCCTTGGTAAACACTAACTAAGCTACTCTCTACTTCCAGGAGATCAGCCTGATCCCAGGAATTCCCTCACTTACTTTCCCCATTTGGTAACCTGACCTGTTGGACACCACCACTACTAGGTACTTATCCAAAGAATCTGAAATCATTATGTTGAATTAACACCTGCACTCCCATGTTTGCTGCAGCACTATTCACAATAGCCAAGAGATGGAATCAGCCTGAGTGTTCATCAATGGATGAATGTGGTTTTAAAATGTGGAATATATACAAAATTGGATACTATTTATCCATTAAAGAAAATGAAACATCATTCTACTGTCTCTATTATTTTGACTGTTCTAGGTACCTTACATAAGTGGAATCATATAGCATTTGTGTTTTTGCAACTGGCATCTTTTACTTGACGTATCAGTTTTGTTACTGAAACACCAGCAGTTCAGCCTAGGTCCATTGCTCATCACACAGAAAGTCAATCACTGTAACAACGAGTATTGGCAGGAGGAAGGCTGTATTTGGGTGCTCCAGCCAAGTGGAATGAGAGATCAGTCTCAAATCCTTCTCCTCAACTAACTAAAATTAAGGCCTTATATAGCATAGAAGAAATGTAACTATGGGTAGGAAAACAGGATTTAGAGAGGGTTAAGGAGGACGAGTTGGTAGAAAGGAATCGTGATGGATAAGGGGTCTGGCATCTCATTGTCTGGATGCAGTGATGTGGTGAGTTTCACTTTCTTGATACTATCTGGGAAGAGTAAGAGTCAGTACCTTAAGGAAGGAACTCAGATAAGACAAATGTAAATTTCAAGCTTTAAGACCATTGAAGGCCAATGTCTATATTTATACAAGAAACAGGTGGGCCAGTTTCATTTTTAAGGTTCATCTATATTGTAACATAGGTCAGAATATCCTTTCTTTTCAAGACTGAATAGTATTTCATTGTATGAATGTGCCATATTTTGCTTATCTCTTCATCCACCAGTGGACATACGGCATATTAGTCCATTTTCACACTGCTAATAAAGACATACCTAAGACTGGGTAATTCATAAAGAAAAAGAAGTTTAATGGACTCACAATTCGATATGGCTGAGGAGGCCTCACAATCATGGTGGAAGGTGAAAGGCATGTCTTACATGGCAGCAGGCAAGAGAAAGAATGAGAGCCAAGCAAAAGGGGTTTCCCCTTACAAAACCATGAGATCTTGTGAGACTTATTCACTACCAGGAGAAGAATATGGGAGAAACGGCCCCCATGATTCTTATCTCCCACTGGGTCCCTCCCACAACACATGGGAATTATGGGAGCTACAATTCAAGATGAGATTTGGGTGAGAACACAGCCAAACCATATCACCTGGGTTGCTCCCACATTTTAGCTGTTGTGAATAATGGGATTGTCTACCAGTATCTCTTCAAGATCCTGCTTTCAATTTATTTTGGTATACACCCAGAAGTGGAATTGCTGGATCATACGATAATTCCATTTTAATTTTTTAAGGAACCAGTATACTGTTTTTCATAGGAGCTATACTATTTTACATTCCCACCAACAGTACAAGAGGGTTCTAATTTCTACACATCCTTTGCCAACACTTGTTATTTTCCATTTTTTTTTTAAATAATAGCCATCCCAATAGGTGTGAGATGATATCTCATTGTGGTTTTGATTTGCATTTCCCTAATGATTAGTGATGTTGAGTATCATTTCATGTGCTTGTTCGCCGTTTGTAAATCTCTTCTGAGAACATGTCTATTCACGTCCTTTGCCTATTTTTAAATCCAGTTTTTTGTTCTCATTATTGAGTTTTAAGAATTCTCTACATATTCTTACCCTTAGGAGATAGACTTTTAAGGGAGATTTTTAAAAATTAAGTTGTGGGCTTTGTGTTTGTTTGTTTATAAAAACAGAACATGCACAAAGATGGAAAGTCAAACAGAACCACAGGACCTAGAGGAGGTGGGAGCAGGGCCCTCCCTCCTTCTGCTCTCCTGGAAGCCCACTGCTCAGAGACCAGGCCCCAGCCCCTGCACCTGCTCCTGCTGTGTGGCACCTCCTGTGTCCTGTGTGCTTGTGCTGCCCCTCACTTCGAAATGTTGTCTATGAACTCCTGCTGCAGAAGAGAAGGACTTATCTCTCATACTCACTCCCTTCACACTTACACAGGCTCACCACCCTCTGGGCTTGCTATTGTGATTTCCTCACACTTTCTGTATAAAAGATGACTTGAGGTTTAAATTATCATAACAATGAAGTTTTTTTGTTTCTGATTCAAAAAGTATACAAGGATTACATTTTATTTCTTTTACACCTTTTTATTTTTGTGGGAGTTAATAAGTCCTTTTTTGCTTGTTTAGTTTTCTATGTACCTTTCCCTACATTAACCCAAAGCTCTCCAATGTCAAAAGCATCAAGAAGTTCATCAGTTCCTTTTTTTCCCTTGGGGCCCTCTGTACCTGGCTGCCATCTGCAGAGTTCCCCTCACCTTCTTTCAGGGAACTGCTTTCACCTCTCTCCTGTGTGAGGTCCCTTGATTCCTACATTCTGTGTTTTCCATTTTCTTGATTCCCTCATTTTGTTGGGACACATCTTCCAGACAGACTTTTTTTTAAAAGGATGCCTAGGAGATAAATTTTCTGGGATTGTAGATGACCAAAAACATCTTTATTTTAGGTGCATCTTAATCTCCTTCCACAGGCAAAAGGATACACAAACTGTGTATAATTTACAAATATACACATACTATACAGCAGTAGCACAGGTACACTCGATTTACATGTATGAACACAGATGTAACTCACAACAATAATACTGAAAGAAAAAAAGCAAGTTTCAAAAGAATACATAAGTCCAATAATGTTTTATACACAGGTATACACACAGTCAAAACTCATAATTCGTGGATTTCATATTTATGAATTCACCTACTCACTAAAATTTACTGGTAACCTTCAAAATCAATACTTGCAGAGATTTTATGGTCATTCAGGGACATGCAGATGTGGGAAAAACTTGAGTCGCCCTTCACGTAAGTCCTGCCCCAGTGGTTGAATAGGGCAGGGGTCTCTGCCTTTTGGTTTCCTTCTCAGAGATGACCAGAGGGCGGAGCCTGTAGGGGGCAGTGCAGTGCAGTGCAGTGCTGCGGGAGAAGCTCCAGCCAGAGCAGTGGCACAAGCTGGGTTCCAATCCCAACAGGCACCTGCTAGTTGGGCGTCCTCAGGCACATCACTTAACAGTTCCGAACCTCATTTTCTGTTTTACAAAATAAAGTAGATAGAATCTACCATGGTGTCCTGTTTTAGGATTTAAGATTAAAATCTATGTGTAATACAATACGTACATATTTCCCTGAGGAGCAATGTTTCAGTATTCACTAGTCCAGTTTTCATGGCAGCTTTATAGAATATAGCAACTGAGAATAACAGATCTTTCTCTAGAGAGAGATAAAGACTGATAGAAAACGTTAAGGCATTGCCTCATTGTCTTCTTTCAAGGGTGCTATTGGCAATGCCATCTTACCTAATACTTTATTTAATGATTATCGAGTTATTTTGATCTGGCAACTCATTCCTTCAATTCTGGATCTTTTCTTGTATTATTTCTTAAGTTAGATCTTCGCCTTGGCCTGATGGTCCTCACTGTAGAGCAGTCAGGGAGGGACCTGGCCATTCCATTGAACTTGGTAGCTGTCAGAATTTCCTTCTGTACTGGAGGAAATTTCTTTCTCCCGAAAGAAATTCTCCCTCTCATGCTTTATACTAATAAGTACCTGATTAAGTAGGAAGATATACCATTTTCATAAATATAGTAAACTTTAATCTATAAATGCAATAAAATTACAATATTATAAATGTGCATATGTGTGTCTGCATACATGTGTATGTCTGTATGTTTGTGTGTGTGTAAATATATGGGTGTAGGGTTTGTGTGTACTTCATGACAAGTTCTTCTTAAAACACATAGGATGAAAACTAGGCGAGATAATTTTGGAAAACTAATGGAGATACCCTAACAATTACCACTGCTGCTATAAAGCTAAGGTAATTAAGACAGAATGGTATTTTACCACAAGAATCCAATGGAAAAGAGAGCCCAGAAAGAATTTTTAAAATTATAGAATAGCTTTAGAAATTAGAAGGGGAAAGATGAACTATTCAATAAAAGTTACACACACACACACACACACACCCACACACACAAACTATTTCCTAGGCTAGAAATCAACAATGAAGTTTGTGGAGGCCATTCCGATGACCAAGGTGGCTGCCTGGCATGGTCCCTACTCCATCTGTTGCCCAGTGTCATTGTTACCAACGCCTTCTTCTCACTCTCAGAAATGTTCAACTGGCATGATATACCATAGATTATTCTACATATAAACAAAAAGGATTAGTGTCAAGAAACGATTACAGAACCCTGGCAAATAAGTGAAAATTTAAAAATAAAAACCACAAGAAATTAGACAAAGAAAACAAAACAAAGTGAGTAAAAGATGTGAATAGGCAACTCACAGAAGAAGAAACCTTAGTGCAGTAAACTTGTGAAAAGATGCTTGACTTCACTAGCAAGTGGAAAAACACAAATCAGAACTGCACGCATCAGATTGGCAGCATCAAACGCCTGAAAATGTCAAGCATTGGAAGGACATGAAACAAGGATGCTCCCACCGCAGGTGCGAGTGTGAGAAGACTTCCCGCCTCACAGAGCACTCTTGTGTTACCTGGTTAGGATGGAGGGTCCAGAAACTCTATGACCAGCACCTGTCTTCTTTAATTTTTTATTTATGTCCATGAAGAGACATGAACAGGACAGGTCTCCTTGTAATAAAGAAAAATTGAAATCACCTAAATGAGCAAATAAATTGAGCCATGTTTATGCAAAATAACACAATAAAATATTCATATTATCTGGATCAATATTCAAATAAGCCAGTCCTAATACATTGACATAGATAAACCTCAAATACAACAGTTGTAGGGATAAGAAAGTTGCAGAAAACTATGTAAAGCATGATGCTGCTTATAGGAAGTTAAAAACACACAAAGCAGTGCTACATTATTTTTTAAGGAGACAGGGTCTTGCTCTATCACCCTGGCGGGAATGCCCTGGCATGATCATAGCTCACTGAAGCCTCGACCTCCTGGGCTCAAGCAATATTCCCACCTCAGCCTGCCAAGTAGCTGGGATTTCAAGTGTGTGCTACCATGCTTGGCTACTTTTTAAAATTTTTTGTAGAGACAGAGTCTCCCTGTGTTGCCCAGGCTGAACTCGAACGCTCGGGCTCAAGCGATCCTTATGCTTTCGTCTCCCAAAGCGCTGGGTTTGCCAGGCGTAAGCCACGGCGCCCTGCCCAGTGCTGCTCTTAAGGATGCATTAGTACATAGGGGAGGTGTAGCGATGCATGAGGATGAGACACTTGCAGCGTGCTAGCCACACTTGTGGAGAGAGAAATAGGATGGAACAGGTCCAGCGGGTCACTCAGTGTCACTCACCTCACCTTCCTTGGTGAGGTGCCCTTCCATGGGCACCCTGATGAATCCCTTTAGGGCTGAAGGGATGAGGCCTGAAGGACGCACCCTACAAAGGGAACCAGAGCTGCCCCTAGAGGGCCTGACTCTGGACTCCCTCGACCCCGCCTGCATGGGCTCCCTGGGGGAGGACTGAGGCCTGACAGGCAGCAGGAGCAAAAAGAGCCATGGATCTCCACCTAGTGCCACATAGGTATTTTCAACCCATTTCACAGATGAGAAAACAGTGGCTCAGGAAGGTTAAGTAGCTAGGCCAAGGTCATGCAGCTAGTAAGAAACCAAGCTGAAGGCTCATGGGAAGATCACACTCCCTGAACTAATGGGGCTGAGGGAGGGTCAGGGACCCCTGGCCTCACCATGGGAGGAACAAGGAGGGAGGCAGCTGTGAGCTTCTGAAGTAAAGAACCAGATTTGCTTGGCTTGAAATGTAACCTACACCTACCCTAAGGCAGCATAACCTTTACTGTCCTCTCAAGCAAGCGCTGGTCGGCATTGGCTCTTCAGCGAGCTCATGTCTGTGAGGGTGATAAATATAAATCATGCTACAACCACAGGGTCTAGCTCCACGGCAGAGGGCCAGGCTGGGGCCAGGCATTGTGGAGGCAGCGTTAAAAACGTTCTACTCTTGACACTTGCATGTGAGTCCTATGAGCTAAGTACTGCCAGCTCTGGTTACCCATAAGGAAGTGCCTAGTGGCTGAGGTGGCCCTGCCCAAGGTCACATAGCTGCAAGCAGGACTGGAACTCAGGTTTTGTGGTCCCGAATGCCCGGGCTGTCCTAGCACCCATGACACCTCTCCCTGTCAGTATGGGGCTGCCGGCTGCCAGGCAGTCACTGGTCACAGAAGTGCCCCTGAGGAAGGTGAGCGAGAGCCCACGCCAAGAGGGTGCTCAGGCCCAGCCCCAGCCCCAGGAGAACCTGCCTGGGAGCCTGTGGGGGACCAGGCACCCTGGGCGATGGGAGGAAATGGCAGCAGTGCTGAATAGTTCCCCCATCAGAAAGACAAAAGCTCCAGCAGGAGCCTGGTTCCCATGCTCTCAGTCGTTACAGGTGGAGGGTGTCTGGGTTCTTGGCATTTTTAAACAAAGAATGGGACAAAATGCACAAACAGAGCAAGGAAAGCATGAAGCAGCAAAAGTAGAGACTTGTCCAAAATGAAAGTACCCTCCACAGAGGGGGAGTGGGCCCAAGCAAGGGCTCAAGGGCCCCGTTACAGAATTTTCTGGGGTTTAAATACCCTCTAGAGGTTTCCACTGGTTACTCACTGTACGCCCCATGTAAATGGAGAGGATATTTCCTGTCACAGCTGAAGTGTCTCTGTTTGATTTCGTTCTAGGAAGTCCTTAGTTTCCCTGCCTCCAGGCCCGATTCTCCTGCCTCACAGCCACCATCTGCCATGGCCCAGGTGGGGAGCTGCCTGCTGGGGGCTGCCACCCTTGCCCTGGTGACTCCAGGCTGGGCTGCCGCTCTGCTGCTGTGCTCTGCAGTGCCTCCACGAACTCCCATCCTCCCTGGCTCATTACTCCCGGATTTTTCTGCTAAGCCCCAGACCCCTCTTTTGAGAAATTGCCCACCATGTGAGCCTTGGAGGCAGCCCCAGCCCCTCTTGAGAAGCTTGAGGCCATGATGATTTCCCCAGCTCCTGGGCAGCTGGACTGCAGGGCACACAGACCCTGCACAGTCCTGCTGCCTGTAGCACTGGCCCAGTCAGGGAGCAGCTGCCACAACCACACTAGCACCCCCGGTCCCCCCAGAGCAGCTGCAAAGAGAACACAAACGCAGCAGCAGCCAAGGGGTGGGGGTGGGAACGTTTACAAAAGGCAGAGAGGATGGTGGGGAGCACCAGAGACCCGCAGCAAACCGGTGATTTTCCTGAGGGAGTGGGTGCACCTGCTGGCCTTCCTTAGTCCAAAGTCTGTGTTCTGAATTCAGACCAGAGGTGAGGCCCACAGCCCCACCAGGTGCCGCTGACACCTTGGCTTCTGGGGACCTGACCGAGGAGGCAAAGGGCACATCCACCCAGAGAGGGTCGTGCTTCCTATGCTCACACAGGCCCCTCACCTTGGCAGCCGCACCCAGGATGCGAGGCCAGGCTTGGGGGCAGCTCTGCAAGCAGCCGGGGCCTCGGTGTGCTGGAGGAGGGGTGGCTGGTCTCTTGTTTTGTTTTCCTGGGCCCAGGTGTTCCTACCTTCCCTTCACCTTCTTTTTCACAGTATTCCTCAGGTCTCCAGAGCCCTCATGCGGCCCCTGGAGGCCTGCGCTCCTGACGGATTCACCCCACCCTTTCTGAGCCTTCCCTTCCAGATGTAGGTGCCACGCTTACCACAACACTTCTCTGAGGAAGCCCATTGTTCCCCTAGGGACGCCTTCACCCCAGGTGATGACTGCCCAGCAGTAGGTGCCAGGGGAATACCTGCCCTTCGCCCTCTGAGGGTTTGCTGGAAAATCAACTCACAAAAGGCAGATCAATTGGAGAAAAGGCATACAAATGTATTCACATGCGCACAGGGAGAACCACAGGGGGACTTCCCACTCCCGATGGAGGGCAGAGGCTTATGCACCACCTCAAGGCCACAGAAAAGATGCAGGCTCAGAGCACAGCCAGTACCAAGGGATGGTGGTAAGACATGGCCAGAGGGCAGAAGGAGGGAGGGAGGGCACCTGCCGGCAAAGGTTTTGTTGTGTAGATGAAGCCTCACAGGTGGCAGCCTTCGGAGAGAATACAAGGTGGGTATTTCTTTCAGGCCTTTAAAGGTGTCAGCCTCTGGGTTAATCTCCCCTGCATCTAGACACGGGAAGGCCTGGCTGCATCCAGGCAGATTCCCTACAGAGGTAATTTTCCCCACAAAAGACAGCTTTGCAGCCACTTCTGTTGGCTGGCTCCCTGACAGCCACCTCAAAATATGCCAAAGAAATATATTTTTGGACAAAATATTTTTATTTCCTTCACAGGCGTCTTCACCAAACTTTCCTGGACCCCCACTACTCACAGGAGGGCGTTCCAATCAGCCCGCCTGGCAGGCCCCGACCTTGGGTGCCCCCTCCCCATTCTGGGCTGCGGGGAACCCAAGCTGTCCCCACCACACGTCCCCAGGAGCCTCCTCTCCATCAGCGCTGTCCTCCTCCAAGGGCTCCAGGAACAGTCCCGGCCTCTCCCCGGCCTCCTCTCCTCTCCTCTCCACCCGGAGCCCTCTGTTCTCACCCGGTTCCAGGTGGATCCCAGCACGGCAGGCGCCTCAAAACCCCCGACCACAACAACAGCGACCCCCGAGGCACCACACCTCCCGCTGGGAGACGATGACTGGACTGAACGTGGAACAGGGCAGGGCGGCAACACGGCGAAAACAGAAGGAACCGAACCCCCCAGGCTTTTGCTCCTTTTCCATCCTTTCCCCATATCCGTTCCCCACTGCCACCCTTCCCAACTGACCTCCTTCTCTTTCTCACGGTGTAACCCGCATTCCCTCCGCTCTGGCCCCCCGCAGTCCCACTCCTTACCCGGCAAACAAGACGCCACCCAGCGCCCCCCAGGTGGCCCCGCGGAGCCGCCCCGAGGCGCCCCCTGCCCGCACCGCGCAGCCGCCCCGAGGCGCCCCCCCGCACCGCGCAGCCGCCCCGAGGCGCCCCCTGCCCGCACTGTGCAGCCGCATCGCCCTGTCGTGGGAGCCCAGGGCGGGTTTGGGTGGAGGCCGCACTCCGCTCCCACAACTCCACTGAATAGTGTTGGTCCCCGAGTTCGTTCATCAAGGGAGAGAAACGTGGTATTCACCAACAGTGCAGTCTCTCTCAGGGGAGCAAGTTTTGATAAGAAAATAAGATTTCGGTCCAAATCATCACATGTAGGAAGTGTGTGCTTGTCAGGGTCCCTACAGGGTAGTGAGCCCGACCCAGGCCGGGGTTTCCCTTCTCCCGTGTGCACCAGCGCAGCCTGCAGAGCTTGGCCCTGAGTGCGCCACAGTGCCACGTGTGAGATCAGGACAGAGGCAGACCCTGCCCAGGGGTGGGGGCGCTCTCCCTAGCCACCACGGTCACTGTCATTATCATCCTCACCACTGCTGTTCCTGGTGCACAGTAAATACGCCCTGAACTAAATGAACTGCTGGTCGGTTTGTGGGCATTGGCTAACCTGGTGACTTGAATGCAGGAAGGAGTGTCAGCATCCCGGACACTTCCAATGCCTTGGAAGACTTCCACCGCACTTGGGCGGTGCTTGTTCTGCCAATAGACCAGTGCGCCCTGAAGACAAGACAGATGAGTCGTGTCTTCTGGGAAAGCTAATCCTAAGCCTCCATCTATGCAAAGACTTGCCTCGGGGACCAGCAGACACAGTGCACGCTGGGGACACAGCTTTCACTCTAGCCTCCTGGGCACTAGAAGCTGGCAAGCCGGGGAGGTGAGGAGTCACAGGAGGGGCTGGCCCCTGGCCATGCAGCAGGCTGACACCATGGGCCCTAGAGTGCTTCTCGGAGGAACATGAATAAAGATAAAGCCCACAGACCATCGCCTCCATGACAAGCCTGCAACACTTGTCACACACATCTCTTTTCATCCTCCACACCCCCAATCTCTGGTGTGAAAGGCCTCCCATGACGTACTTCTTTTAGTCTAGAGGGTGCCTGGGGAGGATGACAGGTGGCAAGATCTAAGAATACCCTCATCTGCTTTCTAAAATGCAACGGAAACAGCCCCCATGGGGAACGTTTGTGCTGAAATATTATTAATTTTGTGGACACTTTCCACAGTGCAATTCTTTGTGATATTTCCAAACATGTCAGCATCTGCTCTTTTGTTGGGCTCTCCCCAGATACCTTTGGAAGAGAAGGGCTGTGACCCCACCCCTGGCAAGGGAGGGGTTGGAGGTGGACTTCAGAGGCTGGCCCAAGGCCACACAGAGGGAGTGAGCTCAAGAGACCAAGTCCTCTTCGTGTCAGAGGACGTGTGGCAGACCAGGGAGGAAGAGGGCAAGAAGAGGGGAACTGACAGGGCCAACCCTCAGGCATCCCATACTTTGGTGGCTGCCATTCACCTTGGGGAGCTCTGGCCCAGCTCCCGCAGCAAGGCGGCCTCTCTGCTCCTTGCATGCTCACCGCTGCCTGTCTGGCGCTGAGATCACAGGCTTGTGTGTTGTGATCTCTGAGTGTCTGTGACAGCTCATGAACAGGTTAATGCATGCCCCAAGAGCTTTAAAGGCATTCATGTCATTTGACCCAGTCACATTTCTGGGAACATATCCATGGCATAGCTGAAAGAGGGCAGCCTTAAACCTCAGAGGTGCCAGGTTCAAATGCTGACCCCACCATTTACCCTTCAGGTCTCCTGGAAAGATACAGGTGTCTCCTCTCACCTCTGACTCCTTTGTCTGTGAAATGGGCGGCACAGTCCAGTGGCCTGTGCTGAACCACAACAGCCCCTCCATGAATAGTGACCAGTGTTATCAATGCAAAAAGGCCAGAGTCACAAAGATGCTTGCCGCAGATGCACCTAACAAGAGCGGAAAAACTAGCAACAATCATACCATCCAAAAAACGGGGAGATCTTCTTCCACATATTTAAGAGTTTAACAGAGAGTATTTTTTTTAACAGTTAGTATTTTGTTAGAAAAATTTAGTAAGGACTTAGGAATAGAAGCCATATCTGTGTCTCAGGCATTGGCGAGACAACATGGTGGGTCCTCCACCGGAAGAGTCTTTAGCGTAGCCGCCCCAGTGGTAGTGTGCCTCAAAGCCTAAGAAGCCTGTCCTGCTGAAGGTCACCCAGCTCACCGAATTCCGATAAGAAAGGATGGGAGGACACGAACAGCCACAGTGGCCAGAGGTGCAGGGGACCCTGGAAACCACCACACAGACTGCAAAACTTCATAAATGAAGAGACCTGAGCCCCAGACAGAGACAAAACCCACGACAGCTTGTGGGCCCCATTGGTAAGTTCCTGACTCCAAGACTCCTCTACAGTCTCTGCCATCAGGCCAGAGCTTAACAGCATAAGGGATAGAAACATAGGCCTGCAGGCTGGCTCAAGCCTGTCATCCCAGTGCTTTGGGAGGCCAAGGCAGGAGGATCACTTGAGGCTAGGAGTTAAAGACCAGCCTGGGCAACATAGTGAGACCCCGACACAGAATAAAAAATTAGCCTGGTGTGGTGGCATACACCTGTAGTCCCAGCTACTCAGGAGGCTGAGGCAGGAGGATTCCTTATGCCAGGGAGTTCAAGGCTGCAGTGAGCTATGATCATGCCACTGCACTCCAGCCTGGGCAAAAGAGCAAGACTCCTTCCCAAAAAAAAAAAAAAAATTAAATCCCCACACCAGAAGAAGGTGTATCTGTATCACTCTTGAAGCATGACTTTCATTTAGGTTCACAGATGGTTGTTCTAGGATATATTTTCTTCATTATGATTCCAAGGGTTTGTGTAGTTACAAAATGTGAAGTGATAGTTATCAATAGGCCGTTCAGCAGAAGCACATCACACATGACAAAATGATCCCAGGTTTATATCATTGTCCTCCGATGCTTCAGATAGAAAAGCATTTAATTCCAATAATGGTTTGATCTTCTTGTCAATCTATGGAATCAGCATCCAACTTTTGTACGTTCATTTTGTCAGCGGTGAGGCATTTCACGTTAGTAGGACTGCCGTTACAAAGGCAGTGTAAAAGTCCAACACTGAAGATAAAATGATTGCTTTGCAATGATGACATGAATACAAATTGTGATGGAGCACAGCACGTGTCAAAAACAACATTCCTACTAAGTTTAAAAAATGTGTTTGACAGAAGATATTTGCAATAGATTGTGATGTAACTGATCATTGCATTCAAGCAAGCTGAACTATTCCTTTCAAATAGAAATTGCAATTTTCACATGTTTAAATACTTTTATTTGTACATACAGAAACTGAACTTCAAAATGTCTATAGCAACACTGAAGTGGAACACAGACAAAAAATTACCAGTATAGCCCAGAGTTTCTCTCTTTGCTGTCATCGAGCTAATGTTAGAAATATTTGAGCCTTCAAAGATCCAGTAAACTAACCTAAAGAGCTGACAATCGTATTGGACCCTTTTGTAAATGAGTCCCTGAAATTCTAATTGCATTTAGATCAACCATAGTTGAAAATCATTAACGTATTCAACCAAAGAAACACAAAAACACTGTTTTTATCAAAATGTAATTATTGAAAATAAACAGGAAGCCCTTGAAATTTATCTACCTCAAAAGTAAGCCAAACAAATTAAGCAATGAAAGCTCAAACTGTGCATAGGTTTTATTCTGAAGTTGTATAATGTTTTGGAAGATTTCAACTCATAGAAGTGTATTATTAATTGCATAAATTTCTATTCTTAACAGGAATGAAATAAAATTGAGAAGTTCCATGATGTTGCAACACCTAAATTTAGCAAACCCTTCCAAAGAATCATAAATAGAGACAACATATTTAATTAGTTTTGCCATGTGAAAAGTTTTGTTCAATCCCAGTTACCCAGGAGGCTGAGGCAGGAGAATCACTGGAACCTGGAACCTGGGGACCAGAGGCTGCAGTGAGCCAAGATCGCGCTGCTGCACTCCAGCCTGGGCAACAGAGCAAGACTCCATCTCAAAGTTTTGTTCAGAAAATCACCTTAGCAGACCACCATGGCACACATTTACCTATGTGACAAACATGCACATTCTGCACATGTATCCAGGAACCTAAAATAAAATAAAATTTTTAAAAAAAGAAAAAAAAAAGCAAGGCCATAAGACAATTCTTATTGACATATTTGGACTGACATAGTTATGCCAAAAATTAAAAGTTATAATATCCTGCATGATGTATTAAGCTTACCGGGTACCTTAGTACCTGTAGAGATAATTTCCTCAATTTAAACATTATATTCTACAGGAAGCATCTATGGAAAGCAATTTGAGTTTTATCTTCCATAAAATGCAATTCTGAGAAAACAAATGTGCGATTTTTGTGGAAAGAAAATGTGTGCATTAAAAAAAGTGTATTTTTTAGAAAAATACCAGGAGCTAGTATTAGAAAAAGAAATAGCTAAAAATCAAATGAACAGTGACAAAATTTCAAGTCAAGTCTATGATAAAGTCAAGCAATAATTAATAACAGTTAATGTTTCACTAAAAAGTGTTTTGAAAGAATGTATTTTGCTATCATATTTATTGTCTGTCATATTTAGACTAGATTTGCATGTTTACACAATATTTTACAGTACGTCTGCTCATTTATACTGTTGTTTTAAGATGTTGCTTGTGCAATACGCATAATTGTACTGCACATTAGGCCACCTGAGGCTTCCACTAACCACACCCAGCGTAAACCTATCCCTAGTTTTTAAATGGTGCCATTGCTCTCCCAATAACAATGGCTTAGTTGGTGACTCGATGCCTAGAAGGAGCACTAGAACACTTTTTATTTGCTTCCTACTCCCTGAGTGTGTACCTCCCACTCACTAAGTGTCAGGAAGGACATAAATCACCTGACAAACCTTAGATCCTAGTTACTGTCACCCTCCAATTTATCAACAAGGGAAATGAGATCCAGAGGCTTAAGGTGTATGCCAGGTCCACATATGCAGAAGAGGGGATCCATCTACCACAACTATGAGACCTCCACTATGTTGTACCCGCCCCAAAACGACAGGCATCACAAAGCACCTAGAGCCTGGACTGTCGATGTTGTACAATGGCTCACACCATTCTTTTATCTACTTTTTTATGTTTCTTAATCTTAACTCCTTGGTTGTAGTTTATGTTTTCCAAAATGGAAATACTGCCTTTGTTTCCCAATCCTACATATTCCTCCCTGAACACGAGGCGAGGCCGTCTTCAATACAGCTCTGACTGGGAGAGCTCGGGCCCATTGCACATTGTGAACATTGGACGACTCATTGCTCAATGAAATTTTGTTGCCCTGACCACCACCAATACAAAATGCATGGGATGATGGTCAAGGAGAAATGACCATAAGCTAAAGTTTTCAAGCCTTCATTGATGAACAGAGCTTGCTATTAGCCCACATGGAGACCCACATTCTGGTAACCAGGAATCACCAACTGTCAGCTAGCGTCCACCAGAAACATTCTAAGACTGTGAGCATGCGTGAGTCCAGTAGGAAAGAGCAGGGGATGAAGGGTCAAACCTAAATTAACTAAGATCATTCCTTTAACTAATATGTAAATTTTATGGTCTGCCATTTTCATGTGTAATTCTTACCCCCCACAAGAATTCTAATTGCGAGTAATTTTAATTAAGAAACATACAGATATCAAACGTGATCATTTACAAGAAGATATTGATTGTTCCATTCTTTATAAATACATCAAATAGGCCCATAATATTATATGAAATTTTAATTTCCCAGTGAGGATCACACAAACTGTACTTGCAAAAGACTAAACAAGGCGGAGGGCACTCCCGCGAGTCACCCTTGCAGTCTCCCGGGCTGCACCATCATCCTCTCCACTCCCTACTTAGCACTGTATTGCCCTGCAGTACCGAACTCAAAGTTTTACATGTATTGGCTAAGTATCATGTTCCCCTTCCTACAGATAAGGAAACTCAACCGAGAAGAGTTAAATAACTTCTGCAAGGTCACACAGCTTGGAAAGGGTACAACAGAATCTGAATTCAGAGCTGCCTGGCCCCAAAACCTTCCCGGTCTTCCGCTTTACCCCAGAAACAGGAGTTTTCTGCGCAGAGCAGCTTTCTTTCACTGAGAACTTAGCACAGGGACGTGGCCAGGAAAATCGCCACTCCCTCCACACAGATCATTTTGTTTTGTTCATTCCATTTTTAATGGTTAGAAACATACAAGATCAAATTTACCATCGTTACCATTTTGTGTGCAGTACGGTATTGTTAATTATAATTACATTGCTATGCAACCAGTCTCCAGAACTTTCCGTCTTGCAAAACTGAAACTCTGTTCCCATTAAACAATAACTCCCCATTCCCCCTTTCCCCAGCCCCTGGTAACCGCCATTGTACTTTCTACAGTTTTGACTGCTGTAAGTTCCTCATGTAAGTGGAATCATACCGCATTTGTCTTTTTGTGACTGGCTTCTTTCACTTAGCATAATATCCTTAAGATTCATCTGTGTTGTGATATGTGTCCAAATTCCTCCTTTTTCATGGCTGAATAATATTTCATTTTATGCATACATCACATTTTGTCTATTTATTTATCTGTTGACATATACTTGGGATGATTCCACATTTTGGCTGCTGGGAATAATGCTGATGTGAACATGGGTGTGGATATATCTCTTTGTGATCCTGCTTTTACTTATTTTAAGAATGTACACAGTGTGGAATTGCCAGATCATATGGCCATTCAGTATCTTATATTCTGAGGAAATGCCATCTTGTTTTCCACCGTGACTGCACCATTTTACATTCCCACCAACGGTGCATAAAGGTTTCTCCACATTCACCCCAACACTTGTTATTTTCTGGGTTTTTGATAGAAGCCAGCCTAATGACTGAGGTGATATCTCATCTTGGTTTTGATTTGTGTCCTTAATAATTGCAGATGTTGAGCATCTTTTCATATGCTTTGTGGTCATTTGAATATATTATTTGGAGGAATGACTATTAAGTCTTTTGCCTTTTTTTTTTTTTTTTTTTTTTTGAGACAGAGTTTCGCCTGTCACCCAGGCTGGAGTGCAGTGGTGGGATCTCAGCTCACTGTGACTTCTGTCTCCTGAGTTCAAGCAATTTTTTTGCCTCAGCTTCCCGAGTAGCTGGGACTACAGGCACGTGCCATCAGGCCTAGCTAATTTTTGTATTTTTAGTAGAGACGGGGCTTCACCATATTGGCCAGGCTGGTCTCGATCTCCTGCCCTTGTGATCCACCTGCCTCGGCCTCCCAAAGTGCTGGGATTACAGGTGTGCACCACCGTGCCCAGCCTTTTGCCCATTTTTATCAACTTATCTGTTTTTGTTCTTAAGTTATAGGAGTTCTTCATATATTCTGGATATTAACCCCATATCAGATACATGATTTGCAAGTATTTCCTCCCATCCTGTTGGTTGCCTTTTCACTCTGTTGCTTGTGTTCTTTGATGCACAGAAGGTTTTTTTTTTTTTTTTTTTTGATGTAGTCCAATTTATCTATTTTTACTTTTGTTGCCTGTGTTTTAATGTCATATCCAGGAATCACTGAAACTTTGATGAATTTGTTTATTAGTTCTAACAGTGTTTTGTGGAGTCCTGAGTGTTTGCGACATGTCACTCGTGTCTTTTACAAACAGAAAATTTTACTTTTTCCTTTCTAATTTGGATGCCTTTTATTTCTTTTTCTTGCTTCATTGCCCTGAATAGGACTGCTAGCATTATGTTGAATAGAAGTGGTGAAAGCAGTTCTCCTTTTTCCTGATCTTAGAGAAAAAAGTCTTCAGTCTTTTACCATTGAGTGTGTTAGCTACGGACTTTTCATAAATGGTCTTTATTGTGTTGAGGTAGTTTCCTTCTACCCACATAGATATTTACATTGCAGCCTACAAACGTGAGTTGAGAATGACCTCAGCACTCCATTCAAACAAGGAACCCTGACGTAGCACCCTCAGTGACCCTGGGCTATGCTACTCCATGTGAAGTTGTGCACAGGAGGACAGGGCTCTTGGACTTACAGAAAGTTACCTGACTGGGGAAACAAAACAACAGAAAAAAGTTGTAATGCCGTGTCAACGCACAAGATAAAGGAGCATAAACATGGCCCTTGTTCTGAAAAGAGGTGGATATGGCTCCACAGAACAAGATGACTTCCTGAAGGTGGAGGACTTTGAGACTTTTTTTTTTAATGACAAGCAGATAAGAGTGGAGAATACCCTCCCAAACACTGTTGGGAATCACTCCCAAGAACAAAGTTCTCTGAAAAGGAATTTGAAGAAAAGAGACTTTATTCCAGTGAACAGTTTGCAAACCACGGAGATGCAGGCTTCAGTGGAAAATGAAGGTGGGTTCCAGAGAACAAAGGGACGGTTTGGGTTTTAAAACAAAACTTCTTGCCCCCTCTTCCAATCAGGTCCATTTATGCAAATGAAGGATTCAAATTTACTTAGTTCTCATTGGTTGATGTAGATGAATCCTGATTGGTTAAAGGTAGGTGCACTCTGCAAGTCCCAAAGTCGAACAGATGTTTCCGTTTTCAGAAAACTCAGTGTGTGTGTGACCTCTACTCAGCAAATGGCCACTTGGCTCTATTTTAAATTTAGGCCCAGTTAGCCACTCAGGATCCCTCTGGAAGGATTGGCTCTTTCAGGTTCATGCTTGCTCACATTTCATTCAGGACTCTGCTCACCTGCCGCACATCAGACAGCCTTTCAGACGCCCACCTATAGAAGAGCCAGCCTTTACCCTGTCTCTCTCCAGCCCTTCCCCAGCTTTACACATGAATCACTCCTCAACCCCTGCTCTGTGTTTATCTGTTTGTTTATTGTCCTCTGGTAGAACGTAAGCCCCATGAGAGCAGTGATTTTTGTCAACCTTATTCACTGCTAAACTCTCGGCTTCTTGAACAGATTCAGGGCATGGTAGATTCTCAGTAAATATCTGTTGAATGAATGATGAATGAACGAATAAAAACACAAGACACTGGAGTTGGAGCCTACACACATGCTGGAGACAGAAAGTGACATGAGAGAAAACCTCTCATACTTCCCACAGAAACCAGCACACTAAGCTTGTGGCCACTGCCTGTCAAGATTGGCCAGACTTTTTAACAGAGATTGTTTCTGGATATGAAGGTCATGGGTGATCTTAAAAACTCTCTTGCTCCGACTTCTCTTTATTTGGGGGAGTATCTATAATGAATGCCTATCACTTTTATAATAGAAAACATATGTTTTAATTTGTAAAAGGCCAGGAAAAGTTAATATGGTAGCAGTGTGCAGGATAGACAAAAGGCAGAAACTAAAGACAGAAAACTCAACTTGCCAGAATAGGAAATAGTCAAAGTGCAATTTCAACCTGTATAGAAGTGGCAAAACCACTTGTCTTCAAAACAGTAAACAAGCAATATTCAAGAGGATTTCCTAAACTATTTTTTCAAATATAATTTTTTTATTCATTGGTATTAAAAAACCAATCATCACAGAGTGATGTACCAAGTTATCAGAAAGAGGAGTCCCATCACCCTGAAACTTAGCTGTCTCTCTACATCCTGAGAACCAGGGGGCAGATTAACCTGTCAAGCCCCATAGATCGGGTGGGGATTGTAAAATGGCAGACAGCATCACCGTCTTGAAGGTCTATTAGAAATCAAAACAAGCAACTTTAAGATCACAGGAGGTGCTCATGGGAAATGGGTTTGAGTGTCAAAGTTGGCTAACGCGTGGTTTCTGCAGGAGTCCCTCTGCTGTAGAAATTAAGGCAGATAAGCACGTGGCTGCCTGGAACCACTGGAGGAAGCCATCAGCCCACGATGGCCTAAAGCTCCACGTCAAGTGGACAAGAAGGAAGACTGTCCAGAAAGACGGAGCGGCACAGGCAGAGGCATGGAGAGTGAGCAGGTGAGGCTCCCTGAGGGAGCACCAGGGAACTGAGCAGGACGGGGTGTAGAGCCAGGGCAGTGGGGAAGGAAGGGTCTTGGCGAGAGGGTTGTGGAAGGAAAGACATGCAGAGAAGACAGGGCAGGAGCAGATCCAAAGGGGCCTCCCACAGGCTAGCATGCAGGTTAAGTGGACGTGTGGGTATGTGTGTGTGTGTGTGTGCATGTGAGTGTATGTGTGTGAGTGCATGCATGTACACATACACTAGTTTCTATCCTATACCTCCCTGTCTAACCCCATCTCAGCCCCTAAGCCAGGTTCCCAAGGAAGGCCCAGATCTGATGGCTGAGCGTGCTCAATTCCAGAAGCATTTGTCCAACGTCCTGTGGTAACTAATGAAGCATCCCAGCTCACCTGCAGCCACACGGCATGTGATAGGCTGGTCCAGGATGAGGGATGCCAAGGGGCTCACCCAACTCACAAGCACCCCAGTGCTTCCTGCCAGCCACCTGTTTGTCCAGTTAGAAACACTCCGTTTCTTCAGCGGCACCCTGCCGCAGGCCCCAGCAGGTACTCATAACTGAACCATAGACCCAAATGAAGCCGTCAAGGCCTTTGAATTCCACAAATCTGCAGCTGGCAAGAGCAACCCTGGCTTCCTGTTGGGATCAGCCTGGTGCGAGGAAGGAGGATAGGGATCATGGGGTGGGCTACATCCCCTTCCCAGCAGCCACGGCTCCTGCCAAGAAGCCGTCTCCACACTAGCTCCTTTCCAGGTTCCAGAAACCTCTCCCTCTCCACCCTTTTAAACCTGGGAACAGTGAAACTCCCAGCAGCTGCCAGCCCCAGGACACAGTCTGATTCTCTGAAAGGTTCCCTGGTTAGATTGTTGGAAAGAATCCCTCCATTGTGAGCTTACTGCAAACTCCTGGTTTGGAGTGAACCATCTGCCTCCTGCTGGGACTCCGATGCCTCCTGGGAGGTGCTGGTTATCACCAAGAGCCTTGCTGTTCCTACAACTGACTGCACAGTGGAGAGCGTCAGCAAACTCTTCTCTGAGGAGCTTCTCTGCAGCATGAACACAGCCCTCCTTAGAGACAGGGTCCACTCGCTTCGGCTCCTCCCCACTCGGTGACAGACTGCACCTGCCACAGTCCAGTGTTAGGGCATTCTAACTCACACCCACACCTGATGTCACCTTTCACCAACCCCAAACTAACCGGCTCTTCTAAGGGAAGCAATGCACCTCCCATGAAACCATCACTTCCACATCTCATTCCCGGACTTATTGCTATTACACTTATGTCCTGTTACTGATTTTTTTTTACAAATCTTTGTTTCACTTGTAAGACATCAAATGTTCTCTGGACAGCAACTATAACTATCAAGAAGAGAGAAGCAAGAAAATTCGTAAAGGTACACTGACCAATGGAAAAGGAATAAACATCCCAGAAATAGGCCCATGCATCTCCAGTCTATTGATTTTTGACAAAAATGACAAGAATACACATTGGGGAAATGACAGGCTTTTCCATAAAGGTGCTGGGAAAACCAGATGTCCACATATAAAAGAATACAATTGGATGCTTCTCTCACAC
This sequence comes from Papio anubis, assembly GCF_008728515.1. Lineage (NCBI taxonomy): Eukaryota > Metazoa > Chordata > Mammalia > Primates > Cercopithecidae > Papio > Papio anubis. Next base: position 531,368 of record NC_044985.1, on the reverse strand, counting down.
CATATGCCAAAAAAATCAACTCAAAATGGACTAAAGACTTAAACGTTAGACCTAAAACTATAAAACTACTAGAAGAAAACATGGCGGAAAACTATACTACATTGGTCTGGGCAATAACTTTTTTGATTTGACCCCAAAAGTAGGCAACAAAAGAAAAAACAGACAAACTAAAAAGCTTCTGCACAGCAAAGAAAATAATAGTGTGAAGAGACAACCCACAGAATGGGAGAAAATATCTACAAATCCTAGAACAGATAGGGGCCCATATCTAAAATGCATAAGAAACTCAATAACAAGAAAACAAATAACCTATTTTAAAATAGGCAAAAGACCTAAACAGGCATTTCTCAAAGGAAGACTTACAAAGAGCCAACAGATACATGAAAAAAAAAAAATGCTCAACATCACTAATCATCAGGAAAATGCAAATTTAAACCATGAGATATCACCTGTTAGAATGGCTCTTAACAAAAAGATAAAAGATAATACGTGTTGGCAAGGATATGGAGAAAAGGGAGCCCTCGTATGCTGTCTGTGGGAATGTAAGTTAGTACAGCCATTTTGAAGAATAGTATGGTGGTTCCTCAAAAAACTAAAATTCAAGCTGTCCTATGATCCAGCAATCCCACTTCTGAGAATACATCCAAAAGACTTGAAATCAGTATGTCAGGGATGGCTGCATTTCCGTGTTCCCTGCAGCACCATTCTCACTAGCCAAGATATGGAATCAACCTAAGTGTCCATCAGTGGATGAGTGGATTTTTTAAATGTGGCATATATACACAATGGAATTATTATTCAGCCTTAAAGAGAAGGAAATTCTGTCATTTGTAATGTGAATGAACCTGGAGAACATTATGTTTGGTGAAATAAGCCAGGTACAGAAAAATAAACATCTCATGATCTCATTTGTATGTGGAATCCAAAAAAGTGGAACTAAGAGCCATCATGAGTAGAATGGTGGTTCCCAGGGACTTGGAAGGCAGAGGGGAATGTTAGTCAAAGGGTATAGAGTTTTAGTTGGAAAGGAGGAATAAGTTCTGTCGATCTATTGCACTGCAGGGTGACTATAGTTAATAATAGTATATTGTATATTTCAAAGTTAACAGATGAGTGGATTTTAAATGTTCTCACCACAGAGAAATGATAAGTATGTAAGGTAATATTGCACTCCAGTCTGGGCAAAAAGAGCAAAACTCCATCTCAAAAAAAAAAAGTATGTAAGGTAATGAGTATGTTAATCAGCCGATTTGCTAATTCTGCAATGTATACATGTATTGAAAAATCACATTTTGCCCCATAAATATATATAACTATTATTTGTCAATTAAAAGTAAAAATTAAATTGAAAAGAAGAAAACAAGGATTAGAAAGGAATCTTATAAACTGAAATTGAATCATGGATAACTGCAATGCAGAGGAAATGTCCTCACAATTTTATTGGGGCACAAAGTTAAAGGCTAGAGAGAAGAAATGATCACAGGATTGAGTTTGGAGGGGGAGATAAAAATGACCAGTCTCCCACAAGTTATAGGAGGCTAACATAATGGGAATATTTGCTACATTTCTTTTCCTATAAGCTAGATACTGTAAAACGTAGCCTGTGGACTCAATTTTGTCCACAAATGGGTTTTCTTTCTTTCCTGGGAGAGAATTCTTTCAGTGACTTTGGGCAGAGCGTGTACTTATCAGCTTGCCACAGTCACCACTACTCCTTATTGCCTTACAGCAAGTACATCACTGATTTATATGACTTGCTTGGCCCTGTGGTTATCTAAACAAGTGACTCTTATATATAAAGTCATCAGAAAGAATGCGCAGCATGGTCCTTTCCTGCTCAGGTAACCACACCAAATCAAGATGCTGTTTGTCTACAGTCAAATTAGGAGCTGTGGTATTCCCAAGACCACAGCTTGTGAAAGAAAGGAGCTAGTCTGTGAGAGGGACGGCTTGGGGGAACTGAAAGTGAAGGCTGGAGTCCAGCATATGGAAAAAGATGGGCTTTAGGCTTTTGGGAAGGCGTGTGATATCAGCAGCCTAGAGCTGGCCCCTCCACAGGGCAGGGCTCAGTGGTCAGAGCTACCAGCTGCTAGTGGGCTAGTGGGCGTGTCATCTTGGATAGTGCCAATCTCAGTAGCAGAAAGAGGCCCTTCCATAGATATCCTGGTCCGCATCGCCTCTGCAGGACACTTGCAAAACCCTAGCAGTGATAACTTGAACCCCATCTTAAATATGACCACGCTGAAGTTTTTAGCAATTCATTTGGAGCCCGATCAAATTTGATTCCAATACATGAAGGAACACAATGGTGCACACCGTCTAGCGGTAGAGTTCCTGTGTACCTGTTCCATGGTGCTTGATAAATGCATGTGGCTAGGGGGTGGGCTGACAGGTGCATTTCCAGAAGAGTGGATGGACAAATGTCCTGTGTGAAGGACCAACCAGTGCAGCCGGTAGTCCGGCCCTTCCCTTCTGACAGGTCTGTCATCCTGGTGGGCTGGGTCCAGCCACCCTGACTGCTAAACATTTAGCACATCCCCCTGGGTGAAGCTGAGAATAGGAGGTGAACTAACAAGGCCCTGGACTGCTCCACCAGCCACAGGAGGGGGGTGCACAGCAGATAAGGCTAGAGCACACCCCGACAACGCAGAGGGATTGTTAACATATGGCTCACTTGGAGTATGTTTTCCTCCAGCCACAAGTAAGTCATTAAGCATGTCTTCTCCACCTCCAAATAGGAGGTGATGGGCATGGACGAAACAGGTAGGCATTTTGTGTAGGCATTTTGCAGAGCAAGGCTTGAGGGAACATAAGCCCCTTTCTATTTCAGCATTTTCTCCATCTTCACATTGGAATAAGCTATCACTGGAACCTTAGAATTCAGCTGGCAGGGACTCAGTGCTTACTGCATGAGCGGGGAGCAACTGCAAAGAGAGAGGGGGGACTTGTGCATGAGGAGGAAGCATGTGCTTTGTCACCGATGCCCGTGGCCAGGCGTGGCATTGCCACAGGGAGAATGACACTGAGGGTGTGCGTGTGTGTGTGTGTGTGTTATATGACATATACTATGTGTGTGTGTATATGCACTGATCTATGTGTATGAATGAGCTGTATGCAATATCTATACACATGTATCATATTATATATGCTTATATACACACACACACACATATATGACACATTCATACACACATATATATCTGCACATATATATACACACACATGTATATATTAAATATCTCACACATATGGATGAGCCAGGAGCAACTGCAAATTGAGAGGTGGAAACATATATAAGTGGAAGTTGATTCTGTAGTGAACCGTATGCAGTTCTTTTTCACGGGGTGGCTTCAATTATTCTCACATAACCACTCTGCCCCTTCCCTAAGTCCTGCTCTGAAGGGCCCCTCTGGCTGGGGACAGGGATGCTGCCCGGGCTTGCCTTTCTGGGGTGAGGTGGGCAGGAGCCGTCTCCACAGCGGGGCCTGTCATGCACAGGTGCCCAGGCACATCTCTGTACCCACAGACCCCACCCACATGGACACCCCACTCCCACTGCAGGCCCAGCGCCCACACCCCTGCAGCGGCTGGTCCCCTCCGGGCCACACCTCAGTCAGGGCCACAGCGCAGGAGGAAGCTGCCACCCCTACTGCTGTGGGAGGTGCGGGAAGGCAGGCGCGTGCGGATCTCCCGCATTTTGCTCGGCACAGTCATGTGCCAACACCACACTGGGAAGAACACAGTCTGTGCAGTGAGATGAGCCAGGGTCTGAATTGCAGACTGACCCCTTGCTCTCTACGGTATTTGGGGCCCAGCTATCTGTACTTTGACGCCCTGGTCCCCTCGTTTGTAAAATATGCCAATAACCCTCATCATGGCCCTTGAGGAATTTCACTGCGGGCCCATGTGAGAAGTTCAGCAAAGGTTACTGTTCTTCCCTGGAATGCCCTGCAGCCTTCGCCCAGCCAGGCCAATGAGGGGGTCTTGCAGAGGGATAGCAAAGTTAAAACCCCCATTTCCTCAGCGGGGCATCTGCCTCTGTGTGGGGCCTCGCCCCAGCCTTTCTGCCTGACTCCTGCCCTTGACTACAGGAGAACTGGAGTTAGGGAGAGGACCACAGGGCAGGCAGCCAGCAGACCCACCCCTGGTTCCTGGGCCACCTCCGCTCCTCACTGTCCTTTCTTCTCCCCAGAGCCTGAGGCTGCTGCACTTTGCTGGCCCTGCCCCTTCCCATCTCCCTCTAGCTAGTTCCCAATGCCCTGGGCTCTTTGCACTCAGGATCCTGAGGGCCAGGAAAGAACTCTGCTGTGCCAGGCAGGGCAGGGAGGTGCGGGGCTGAGGGCTGGCTGGGAAGGTGCTCAGTGATTGTGGGTGGCGGATGGGGGAAAGGAAGGGATAACTGGATGAATACCTGTGTGAACTCACACTGAGCCCTGGACTTTTCTTCCACTTAACAAAATAAATGCATGCTGCCAAACATCAGATGTCCAAGTCCTTAATTTTCAAATAAAAGAGAATAAACCTTCTCTCAGAACAAACTAAGGTTTGAGGAAAGTGCACGACGGGGGAAGGAAACAGTGGGAAAGTCAGATCAAACCTTGTGTTTCTGACAGAAACTCTTTTTTTTAATTGCCCTAAGGATGCCTTATTTCCACGGGTCTTGGCCTCTGGGGTGGACCTCTCAGAGCATTTTCACACCGAGGGCTGTGCTGCTACTATGAAAGCTAAGTCAGGAGAATTCATCCAACGTGAGACACATGTACCTGGTGAGACCAGCTTGGCCCTTTCACAGCAGGACCAGAGGGAGACCAGCCACTCGGTCCTGGCCTGTGGTTAATTTTGGAACCGTTTTTCTCATATTTATTTAGTGCTATTAGATGTCTTTCCCAGACATCCATTGCTGGAGGCCAGTATGTTAAGGCAAGCAGGAGCAACATGAGAACTCAGAGAAATGCAGCAGCTCCGCTTCTCTGTACAGACGCTGAAGCAACTGCAGACTGGGAAGAAGGAGCCCCAGAGAGGCCTCAGGCCAGGAGGAGAGGGGCCAAAGCGGTGGCAGAAAGCCCATGTCCCCATGGAAAGTCTGTTTTCACTTGTTCTGTGTGACTAGAACCTCCGTGGGTGTTTTGGTGTATTGGGGTCATTTGAAACCTGCAGGTTATCAGGATGTACCCAGCCCTCTACACGGCAAGTGTCTCCCTGGAGGGTCCAGATGGCTGAGCCTCCACTGTGTGCCCTGCTGGAACATGCTGAGCTCCCAAAAGATGGGGCCGGGGAGAGCAGGCACCCCCCTTGGGAGCTCTGCAGGAACAGGCATCAGACGGCACCAGCTCTGCCATCCCTTCCGGCAAGGCCGGCAAGCTGCAGGGATTCCGCCTCCCCAGCTGCCTCAGGATGCTGCCTGCTGGGCTCCTGACCCCAGCGTCCTGGGACCTCTCAAGCCCCGTGGTCTGTGGCCCTTAGGTGGCCCTGCTCCAACTCTGCTTCCCAGGCTCTGACTGCTGGGGTGGGGAGAGTCGTCCAGGGTGGCTTGGATTTGGAGAGCCTTCACCCAGAGGGCTCTGCTCCAGGCAAGCAGGTCATTCGCAGACCAGGCCGGAGGAGGACGCCAGGAGAGAGGAGGCCAGGCCGGCTATTCACCTGCTGCATCAGACCCACCAAGGGGATTGGGGATGCCAACCCTGCAGAGGATCATGTCATCAGCCACAGGCTCCTGTGAGAGGGGACTGTATGGAATTGAGGTGGCACACTTGGGGCTCCGGGTGACCTCTCCCTTTTAGCTGCCCAGCAACAAGGCTGCCTAAGGAGCATGGAGACGCTGCAGGCCTAAGGCAGTGACAGAGGACAAGCAGGGCCCCAGCCCTCAGAGTGTGCCAGGCCCTCATCATTCACCTCCACCAGGCACCATCTTGAGTCCCTGAGCTGGTGTCCCACCCTGGCTTCCACCCCTACAGGCTCCTCCTGCAAGCTGTGGCCTCACTCATGCACCTAGAATAGGGGCCAGCAAACTCAGTCCAGCCCGCCATGTGGTTTGTAAATAAAGTGTTACTGGAATACACCATGCCCATTCATTTACATATGGTCTATGGCCACTCTGGGGCGATGACAGCAAAGGAGTATGGTGCTACCTAGAATGGAGGCTACATGACCCCACAGTCTGAAGTGTTGGCACTCCAGCCCTTTACAAAAAAGTTTGCCCATCCCTGATACAGAATGTCTCTCCCCAGAGATTACCTACTCTCAGTCCTCCCCAGCGTCTCGCAGTGAACTCAAGACTATGGCCAAGGAGGTGGGGCTTCCAAACTCCCAGCCTCTGTCCCCAGCATGCTCTGTGCAAACCATCCCTCCTGCTCTTCCACATGGGATCCCGGAGGCCCGCTCTTGGAAGGAACTGTGCCTTTCGTTTTAAGTGTGTGACCCGGATGGTGACAAGTGTGTGACCCGGATGGTGAGTGTTCCTGGTTCTTTCTAAGTCATGGTTGAAGGTGTCCTTGAATAAGTGAGCATCTTAGTCAGCTCCTCCTCATCTGATCCACACATTAATAAGAAAATGAAAGGGTTCCTTTGGAAATTATAGCCTGGAGGAGAAATCAATTATTTACAACTCATATTCAGTTAAGTAAGCACACTGAATGCCTGGAGAGATTTTTCCCTGGGACTAACACTAATGCATTAAGGCCACCCTCAGGCACAGTTTGCAGTGGATACAGCCCCTCATCCCCTACCAGGTCCTCACACTCTCTGCTCTTACCACACCCCAACCTACCTGCTTCCTGGTTACCTGAAGGTGGCTCACCTTTGCGAACTCTTTCCCCTGATTTAAGTAGTTGCCCCGCTGTGGGAGGAGTGCATCTCTGCCCCATTCGTACATGGGCACATTCACGGCCTTGTTTTGGCAAAAGGAGACTAAGTGCAAGTTATATATGCTGCATCCAAGCCAAAGCTTAAAAAGCAATTGCATCTTGCCTTGTTGCTCTTCCCTGGCCCCTGCAGTGCCTACTCCTTCAGTCAGGTCTGGAAGGAGGAGATGCTGGAATCAGAGCCAAACAGAGACAAGTGGTACAACCAACCTCAGCACGGAGAGGACCAGAATATGCCCCAGCCAAAACATGCCTTTTTGCACCAGGAATGTTGAGCTGAAGGCAATTAAGAAGAAGCTGAGGCAGGAGAGCTGTCTGCTCTCCCTCTTGCCTAAAAGCAGGATGTATATTTACAAACACAGAAGGTAACCCACCACCTTCCCCTCTCTAAAAGGAAGACAGAGGTTAAGCACTGAAGACAACTGGAGACCCTTGACTGCCGGGAGATGTTAGCAAGCTCAGCTGAAGAGTCTCATCTGCCATTTGTTTGCCTCAAGGACTCAGAGTCCTTCCCTTGTCTTGTCACTTCTCTAAATATCTTTGTTAAAGATGTTGAATAAGCTAGAATCCAAAGCCACCCCTTTGAGGATTACACATCCCCTGAGTGTCTCCCATGAAATATACATGCTAATAAATTTGTTTTGTTTTTGTTCTACTCCAAATAAGAACTCATGAGGGTTGGGGAGAAAATTATTTTTCTCTCCCTACAAAACCAACATGTGACTTGAGCTAGAAATAAATGTTGTCCCAAGCCACTGAGATTTCAGGGTTGTTTGTTATGCAGTCAAGTTAGCTAATATAGACTTTGGAACTTTCCAGAACTTCTCTTCCCTAAGACAACCTTACTCTTCTGATGGTTTTGAGAATGAAACTCCGACCTTTCTCCTTACTCAGATTCCCTTCTAAAGGGTCCTGCAGAGAGTCATGCCTTACAAGCCATAAAACCTTTTTAAACAGGTCTTCTGGACTCAGTATACAGTGGCTCACTTTTGTAAACCTGACTCTGGCATGGCATCATGTGACAGATAACAGCAGCCCTTATGTTAAGCATTCCTTGGCCAGGTACGGTGTCTTACACCTGTAATCCCAGCACTTTGGGAGGCCAAGGCAGGTTAATCACTTGATGTCAGGAGTTCAAGACCAGCTTGGCCAACATGGTGAAACCCTGTCTCTACTAAAAATACAAAAAATTAGCTGGGCGTGGTGGCGCATGCTTGTAATCCCAGTTACCCAGAAGGCTGAGGCAGGAGCATCGCTGGAACCCAGGAGGCAGAGGTTGCAGTGAGCCAAGATCACGCCACTGCACTCCAGCGTGGGTGACAGAGCAAGACTCCGTCTCAAATTTAAAAAAAAAAAAGCATTCCCTTTGTGGACTCCAGTTTTTAGACAAACCTTAACTCTTTTAACCAACTGCCAACTAAATAATCCCTAAACCCTAACCCTAAACTAAATAATCCCTAAACCCTAACCCTAAGCTAAATAATCCCTATGACTTGTGAGCCGCCACTTCAAGATGTCCTATCTTTTCAGGTCAAACCTACATAAACCTCCCATGTATTGATTTAGCGTTTTCTGACATTCCTGTCTCCCTGAAATGTGTAAAACCAAACTGTCACCGGACGCGGTAGCTCACACCTGTAATCCCAGCACTTTGGGAGGCCGAGGTGGGCGGATCACAAAGTCAGTAGATAGAGACCATCCTGGCGAACACGGTGAAACCCCGTTTCTACTAAAAATACAAAAAAATTAGCCAGGCGTGGCAGTGTGTGCCTGTTGTCCCAGCTGCTGGGGAGGCTGAGGCAGGAGAATGGTGTGAACCCAGGAGGCAGAGCTTGCTGTGAGCCAAGATCGCGCCACTGCCCTCCAGCCTGGGCGACAGAGCGAGACTCCGTCTCAAAAAACCAAACTGTCGCTTGACTGCCACAGGCGCACTTTCTCACAACCTTTTGAGACAGTGTTTCCCCAGGCTGCGATCACTCATATTAGCTTAAGAATAAACTTCTTTAAATATTTTGGTTTTTCCATTGTCGGTTTCAGCTTATATACTGATGTCTCTCAAATGTAACCCTGTATTCCAGAACTGTTTTCTATCTACTAGAGGTCTTCATAGCAGTCATAGAGGCACCTCAAGTTCAACATAATCAAAAATAAATTCACCATTTTCCCTAAAATACTGCTTTCTCTTGCCAGCGTTCCAGTGGCAGTTTGCACCATGTCTATGTGACGAAGTTGAAATGACATTTCCCAGAATACCTGACCTGTGTGGTTCCAGGAGCACTGGCCACAGGACACATTTTGCATGAGCGTCAGAAGGTGGAGCGGCAGCAGAGCCACAGGTGTGATTCTCTGAAGGTTGTTGCAGGGTGCAGGCTCACACCAATGGCTGGACAGCTCACCCCGTGGGCCTGGACAGCACCCAAACCTGCCCCTTCTCATCCTGGGCCTGCAGGAGCAGCTCCACAGAGACGGTCACCAGCTTTCTGCACAAGTTTCTTACTGGAAAGGGATCCTGATCCAGATGCCAAGAGAGGGTTCTTGGATCTTACACAAGAAAGAATTTGAGGTGAATCCATAGAGTAAAGTGAAAGCAAGTTTATTAAGTAAGTAAAGGAATAAAGAATGGCTACTCTGGCCAGGCACAGTGGCTCACACCTGTAAAGAACTTTGGGAGGCCAAGGCAGGCGGATCACTTGAGGTCAGGAGTTCGAGACTAGCCTGGCTAACATAGTGAAATCCTGTCTCTACTAAAAATACAAAAATTAGCCAGGTGTGGTGGCTCACACTTGTAATCCCAGCTACTCGGGAGGCTGAGGCAGGAGAATCACTTGAACCCAGGAAGTGGAGGTTGCAGTGAGCCGAGATTGTGTCACTGTGCACCAGCCTGGGTGACAGAGTGAGACTCTGTCTCAAAAAAAAAGAAAAGAAAAGAAAAAGAAAAGAAAAGAAAAGAAATGACTACTCCACAGGCAGAGCTCTAGAATAAGGATACTTACACTTAACTCTTGATGATATACCAAACAAGGGGTGGATTATTCAAGAGCTTTCTGGGAAAGGGGTAGGCAATCCCCAAAACTCAGGATTCATCCCTTTTTTAGACCATATATGGTAATTGACGCTGCCAAGGCATCTGTAAACTGTCGAGGCTCTGGTGGGAGTGTCTTTGAGCATGCTAATGCATTATAATTAGCATACGATGAGCGGTGAGGATGACCAGAGGTCACTCTTGTGGCCATCTTGGTTTTGATGGGTTTTGACCAGCTTCTTCACCGCATGCTGTTTCATCAGCAAGGTCTTTTTGACTTGTACCTTATGCTCACCTCTTATGTCTTCCTGTGACTCAGAATCCCTAACCCCCGGGGAATGCAGCCCAATAGGTTTCAGCCTCATTTTACCCAGTTCCTATTCAAGATGAAACTGCCCTGGTTCAAACGTCTCTGATAGGTTCAAAACGCGGCAGATGGTAGGGCCTTAGGGATTCACCCGTGGCAATGCAAGGGGAATGGGGTCAGAGCCAGCAGGGTGCCCTGTTTGTGCAGACAGACCTGTGGGCACTGGGAACAGCTCTAGGAGGGGCGTTGGGTGAGACCTGGGCATGGGCCCTCCTCAAAAGAACAGAAAGGGCAATAGGGAAGCACAGACAACTTACAGGCGGCCACCTCGAGGGAAAGCCCTTAGTGGGGAGAGGAAGTCAAAGGTGAGCCTGCCAAATGCTTGCTGCATAGGCTGTGGAGCAGACTGTGCTGGACAAGGTGGCACCAGGCCCGAGCCAGGGGCGGCTGCCCACAGGGACCTGGATAGCTTCAGCCCACTGCATCACCTCTTGGCCCTTTTGTTTCCCCCACTGTGTAAAGAGAGCAGCAAACCAGAGGATGGCTCTCTGAGGTCCTTTTAAGCTCTGACTTAAAAACTGTGCTTTTGTGCTTTGCAGTTTCTTCCACCAGCTGTTTCTGCGTTTTCTAAAAGAAAATCAATGTGCTTGTGCTTCTTTCCTTCTGCCACGCTCCTTCCCACCACAACCCCTCTTGTGAATTATGCAAACTGTTCACCACCCAAGGTGAGGCTAATTAAAAATGCTAAATGAGACTTTAAATGGAGTATCTACCACTACTTCATCTTGGTTAAGGCTGGGGAGTGACTGTCATCCTCACCACAGAGTGTCCTGCCAGGATCCCAGACGCACGCTGTCGTTAACAGCGATTAACAGGCACAGAACTCGTAGCGTTTAGAGGTGCATGATGAATACTAAAACCACGGAGCGGTCAAATCATCCTGGGGTTGCTTAGCTGTTGCCTCCCCTTCATCCCCACAATCACACAAACTTTCAGGAGCGTAACTTCAAATTTCTAGTGCCCACTTCAGCTGCTAATGAATTTAATGAGAAGTGCCCCCAGGGGTGATCTCTAAAAAAATCCTCTTTATTTTACGGAAAAGACATTTAGAACTATAGCAAGAAAAATCCCAGCTACAAAAAGGAAGCAGCCATTCCACAGTATCAGTCCCTACAAATGCAATCAAAATGACACTTAAAAAGGGTAAAGGCGCCGCCGACACGCAGCAATCTGACTCTTCTAGAAACAGCCTCTTCCCTGGCTTTTGTGACAAAGCCTCTCTCACACCGTCTTCCCGTTTCTCCAGCCTCCCAAGCTGCTCCTCAGCCTCCTTCGCACTCACCCTCCTGGGCCCTGACTCAAGATGTCAGAGCTTCTCAGAATGCCTCTGTCCTCACTTCTTACCTCCACATGTGTCATGCTGGCCAACCCCAGCCGCAGCCGCCACCTGCATGCCAGGAACACGTCCTTTACTTGCCCAATGCCGATCCCACGTGTGGCCTCCAGACCTGCTGACCTGCCGTTCCTGCCTCAACATGACGGCATTATGAGGAGTGAGAAACATAGGAAATAAGTGAATCAAGCGTTTCATGCAAGAAGGTAGATAAACAACAACAACATTGACAAAATAAACCCAAGGATCACACAAGATACAGAGAAAGAAGCACATGAAGACAACAAAAAACCAACTTTACTTAAAGAACAAAAATGTAACTATCATAAATAAAATACTCACCACTCACATCCAATAGTTACCAAGTTTTATTCCCAAAATGCAAGGATAATTTAGAGTATGTATTGTCTTTTGTCTCTATTGAGTTCTACATTCCCAAAGCAGAGCGGGAAGAGCACAGCACCTGCCTCTGGAACCATCCATCAGAGCCTTGAGTTTGGAATCCAGCAATGAGAGCAGATCTCCCTGCATCTCAGCTCCACAAGCTCCAGAGCCCTGCATCTCCATAAAGGGTGCTTGACAAAGTCTTAAGGAATGAATGAATATGCGACACTGATGTGATGTGGTCAATGAAATGCTAATGTTTTACAGTTTCAGAGTTCTTCATTAGATAAGAGTCTTCATGCTTTCTCATTAAATGTGAGGTGGAGGTAATTTACAATGATTACATAAAGAGATCCAGGCACAATGCAATCCAGAGCCCACCCAGGGCCACTCAGCTGGTGAGTGTGGGGACAGCTCCAGCCCGGGTCTCTCAGGCAAATTCAGCAGTGTTTCTTCTGGAGCTTTGCATGGAGCAAAGGCATCCAAAGCTAATCCCAAGACGGTTGCTTTGCAGGGAGCATGCTTAGAAATGCTATTTGGGAGGGTCACATTGTGTGTTAGCATGTTCATAACTTGGAGAAGTCCTGCAAAAAGGAAACCTCCTTAACAGTCCCCAAAGTTACTAAAACACCAGTTGATTTTCTTTTCTGCAATACCCACCAACATCAAGGAAAAACAATATGGGCAGCTGTCCTTTGCTAACAGTGAAAACAGCTCACATGCAGGTATTAATGGTTAGTAGCTTAATTTGTTCTGCCAGCCTGGGGATTTGGCATTTCAATCACCCAATAAAAGTGGAAATTCTGTAATGGTGGGAAGTGCAGTGCACCTGCTAAGCAGGAGGAGCCGATTGCTTTTTAGATAAATGTTCTCTGAAAAGTTAGCCCACAAGGAAGTCCTGAAAGTCAGTTCTGGGCAGCAGGAGGAGAAGTGGAGCAGCAGAGACCACCCAGGGGAATGAGTGCGGAGACCTGGGGGAGCTCAGGCAGGGACAGATTTAGGAAGAACCAAGTTCCCTTCGTGTCAGTACTTCACCAAGCCTGGGCATGTCTGGGCCTCAGGTTCTCACGTGTAAAGTGAGAAGGGATTATCCAGTCTTTGCTGATGTCTACCAACATGGTGCTCAGTGAGTATTTACTCAGCATCTACTCTGCAGAAGAAGCAGTCCTTATTCCCAAGGAGCTTTAGCCAAGGAGAGAGAAGAGTCAAATGCAGTGTATTCTAAAGAACAATAAAGGCCAGGCGCTGTGGCTCACACCTATAATCCCAGCACTTTGGGAGGGTGAGGTGGGAGGATCACCTCACCTGAGGTCAGGAGTTCAAGACCAGCCTGGCCAACATGGTGAAACCCCATCTCTACTAAAAATACAAAATTAGCCAGGTTTGGTGGCGGGTATCTGTAATCGCAGCTACTCAGGAGGCTGAGGCAGGAGAATCACTTGAACCTGGGAGGCAGAGTTTGCAGTGAGCCAAGATCACACCATTGCACTCCAGCCTGAGTGACGAGAGTTAAACTCCATCTCCAAAAAGAAAAAAAATTTAAAATAAAGCACAATAAAGACAGCAGACACTGTGGGAACCAGGTAGAATACCAGGTGTGACCGGAGGCTGTACCTTGGCACAGATAGTGCTGAGGTCTGCTGGGGTACAGCTCTTAGAGCTGAATTATTAGATGTGAGTCTATGATAACAGCAGACAAAGTGAAGGCACCCCCAACACACACTAGAAAAATTAAAAGAGAAAGAAGAAAGGAAACGCTCTTTCTGGCTGCCAGGTTAAATTCATGACGTAGATCATTTTGTTTTGTAAAGAATTCCTCTCCATTGTACAACCCAGCCAGCCGTGCCTCTGAGCTATGCACCATGCTGTGTACAGAATGTATTTATATCCCTTAAGCCCCATGCTCTCTGGGCTAATACTCCCTTAACCTGAAATAGTTTTCCTCTTAGTGCATTCCTCCTTGCTTCTTAAGCATGCCACTCTAAAGAAATAGAGCCAATGCACACGTGAACTTGAACATTTAACTCTGTTCCCGAATTACTAAAATCAGCGTCCATTGACAATTCCATTTTCTTGATAACAGATCAAAACGTTGAACAGCGGTTGAAAACAGGTATTACAGAATGAAAAGCACCCAGCACTCAAGCAGGTCCCAGCACTCTAAGCCTCCCTCTCCTCCTCTGTAAAGTCAGACCCATAGTGCCTGCCCATGGAGCCCCTGCAAGGAAATGCCAGGATGTATGTGACAGTTCTTTGAGATATAAGCCATCTCACAAGGGAAGATGACTTTTATTATTATCTAAACAGATTAATGAAGGTATCTGTGTTGACAGTACGTTGTATTATTCTCATTAGAAACATTAAGTTAATCAGCTCTTGAGAGTTAAATCCTATGACTAGGCAAGGCCTAGAAAGGAAGCAGGTTTGGGAAGGGGAGAGAAGGTAAGCTTGGTTTGGGTGTAGGAGTTAGGGATTAGGAAGCAGGTAGGACCACAGACGGACACCAGAGACCCAGTTCCTGGTCACCCACGTGTGTCTGGCACCTCATCCTCCAGTCTCCCCTGAGACAGCACTGCTGTGTCCCAGCCCGTGGTCATCCACCCTTGCACGGGCGCAGATCCAGGTGCCAGTTCTTCAGCCTCTCCCTCTCTGCTGGGTCATCCCCATCAGCAATCAGACATGCTCCGGACTCTCTCATGAAAAAACAAACAACGCCTTCTAGATACTTCCTCATTTCTCTCATTATTTTTTCCTCACATAAAACTTTCCAAAAGAATTCTCCAACTCTCTGCCTCTAATTCCCCTCCCACTTGCTCTGCTACTTTCTCTAGATGAGAACCCCCCAACCATACTGACCTCTCCTGACATTCAGTACAGGGCAATGTTCCCTCTGAAATTCCATGTCTTCTTGGCTCCTGCGACACCATCCACTTTCTCTCCTGTCCCTGGCCCTCCCCTCCAGCCTCAACCAGTGCACACCGCCCCTCTTTCCTACACCTCCGTCCTTCTTCCCAAACACCTTCAGGCACTTCCTCTTGGGGTTCCTTCCACCCACAAGGTGCATCCTAGGGCAGCCCCTCCTCCCGTTTACGCTCTGTTCCATTCCCTGTGTGTCTCTCTCATGGCACAGTATGCAATTATCTGGTTTCTGTATCACTCAGCTGTCTGCAGCCTGTCCTCCTTCTGGGATGTAAGCTCCATTTGGATAGGTACCTCATTTGTCTGCGATCAATACCTGCTGCTGTATTGAACCTCAATACAGCATAGGAACTCAACAAATATTTTCTGCATGAATGCATAAATTCACTCATTCATTCATTTATTAAAGCACAGAGAAGAGCCATGTATCAGTCAACACAAGCTGGGCTGAGCTACTGCAACAAACAACTCCCAAACCTCTGAGGCTCAAAACAATACAGGTCTATTTTGTTAATGAAATTATAAAGCCACTGTGGGTTAGCACGGGAATTCTGCTCATTGTGGTCTTGTAAGGAGCTAGATGGACAGGACAGCTACCAGGCCAGAGAGGGGAAGTAATCTCTGGAGGGCTGCAGGGCAGCAGTTAAATGGCCCAGCCGCAATGGGATACCCTTCACTTCTACTCACAGCTCACTGCCCAGATCTAACCTCACAGCCCCTGAAGCACAAGAAGATGAGGCAGACCAGCCTTCCATGCGCCTGGAGGGAACAGCGAGCCTGGAGTCAGAGCAGCACTAGGACTGCCACAGCCGTGAAATGGGACACTGAGAGGGGTGGAAAAGAGTGAGAGGATAGTCACAAAGCATTTCAAAGATGCGGTGCTCAGTAATCCTCACTCCCGCAGAAGGAATACAGAAGAGGAGATCTGCGAGTGCTCATCACATTTGGCAACTAATTGATGACTCTGGACACGAAGTGCTAGTGCACTGGGGATGTGTCAGAAGCCTCACTTATTCATTTATTAAAGCACAGAGAAGAGTCACGTATCAGTCAACATAAACTGGCCTGAGCTAGAGAGAGAAGTGAGGCAAAAGAGACAAGTGAAGAAGCAAATACACAACAATAGACAACATTTTCAGGAAATGCAATGGCTGAGGAGGAATTGAGGCAGTCGCTGGAGAAAGACAATGGGTCAAAGTCGTGATGCTCTTGGGTGAACAGACAGGCATGTATGCACTGGGTGGGACAGGTGAGAGGCCCCAAAGAGAAGATAGATGGAAATGGAGGAAAGGGAGTTAGTGGCTCTTCTGCAGCCTTTGGAGTAGGGATGGAAAAAGGACAGCGATTTAGGGGCGATGAGCCTCAGGCTGTGGTGGGCTGGGAATGGCACCAAGATCCTGGCAGCTCTGCGGGAACCCTGATGAGCCCCTGCAGGATTTTTTCAGCTGTTACAGGATCATCAGCCTACATTCTGCTCACTCAACAAGATCAGAAGCTGCAGCTGTGAGAGAAGGAGGCCCGGATGACAAATAACCATTAAAGTAATTTTCCTGGGTCAAGTAATTATTGCCCCACAAAGATGAGAAGGCTTAAAAGGAGAAAGGTACAGCCAATAGTAGTCAGAGCGCACATGCTGAGGCTAAGCAGCCAAGGAGAGGCGGAGGGAGATACACGTGGGAAGGGGATGGGCAGAATGACCAGAAAGGTCAGTCCCAAGGGTGGTCAGGTCAGATGGGCAGAGTCAGCACAGATCCAGCTGCCTCGTCCAGATTGGCATGCAGGCCGGCAATGACAGAACAATTGAGGTTGTGCTTAGTATTTTTTAATTTTTTCATTTTTAAAATCAAAGAATTCTTTTTTAAACTAATATAGTAAAAGGATTTCAAACAATACCTGAGATATGAGGGCCTCAATAATTATTTGTTAAGTGAATGACTGAATGGGAATGTTCTACTGTGTCCATCAAATTTTCTTCAGTTCCCTGAATTTCATTTCACTTACTAAATAGAAATAATGATTCCTTCTTTATATTGTTATTCTGAAAAGAAATAAGATCATGTTACCCAAAGTGCTTTATTAATAGTAGCTGTGGTGGTAGTGGTGGTGATAGTCGTGATGGTGGTGATAGTGGTGATGGTGGTGATACTGATAATGATGGTGATAGTGGTGGTAGCAATGGTGGTGGTAGTGGTGACAGTGGTGGTCATAGTGATGGTGGTCATGGTGGCAGTGACAGTAATGGTGATGGTGGTGGTAGTAGTGATGATGGTGGTGGTGATGGTGGTAGTAGTAGTGATGATGGTGGTGGT
>NC_044985.1:462275-514074 GCF_008728515.1 Papio anubis | reverse complement strand
GGTGGTGGTGGGTGATGGTGGTGATAGTGGTGGTAGTAGTGATGATGGTAATGGTGATGATAGTGATGATGATGGCAATTATGGTGATGGTGGTGATGGTGGTGATGATGGCGATGGTGGTGATAGTGGTGATGGTGTGTGGCGGTGATGATGACAATGGTGGTGGCAATGATGATAGTGATGGTGATGATGGTGGTGGTAATGGTGGTGGGGGTAGTGGTGGTGATAGTGATGATGGTGATGGTGGTGGTGGTGGTGGTAGTGGTGACAGTGGTGGTCATGATGATGGTGGTCATGGTGGCAGTGATAGTAATGGTAATGGTGGTAGTAGTGATGGTGATGGTGGTGATGGTGATGATGGTGATGGTGGTGATAGTAGTTTTGGTGACAGTGATGATGATAGTGATGGTGGTGATAGTAGTAATGGTGGTGTGGCAATAGTGATGGTGGCAATGATGGTGGTGGTGGTGGTGATTATGGTGATAGTGATGGTGGCGATTGTGGTGGTGGTGGTGCTGGGTGATGGTGGTGATGGTGGTGGTCATGGTGATGGTGATCATGGTAGCAGTGATAGTGGTGGTGATGTGGTAGTGGTGATGATAGTGGTGGTGATAGTGATGATGATTGATGGTGATGATGGTGGTGGTAATAGTGGTGGTGGTGGTGACAGTGTTCATTACTGTAATTAAGAGTGTGTTGCAGATTGTTGAAGTTGTTGAAAGCCTAACCTCACAGTAAAAAGGCCTTCATTTTGGTGGGGGAAAAAGGATCTTTGCATCCACCTGTCCTCTGTAAGCAGGCCTGTAATATAAAACTTTCCAGGACAAATGAGAAATGGTGGCACTCTTTTAAAACCTCTGCGAGATGATTAGCAATTAGCTTTGGTGGTCTAACCCTTAAACCCTCCCTCTACAGTGAAGAAACAAAGCCCTTGAATGTGTATATTCTCTTAGGGCTCCCATGTGACCAAGATGAATAATGATGTACCTCAGTTTAGACAATCTGTAAATGAATACATATAGTTCTTGAAAAATCAAACCAATGTTTGAAAATTAAATCATTTTAAATTTATTTAAGGAGCTGGATATTTATGAATAAGGCTCCCTATTTCTTTATAAAAGATTCAATTTTCACATATTGGGTTCATTTAAAGGAAGGAGCAGCATCTGTCTTCATTGACTGTCTCTATAACCTGCCCAGGGCTGAGACAGGCCCCAGAGTGTAGCAGACAAGCACTAGGCACTGCCCCTGACCTTACGGAGCTCCGTGGCACCATCCTTGGTAGCTTCCAAGCCTTCACATGAGGTCTTTGTGCTTTCTGAGGAGCCACCTCTTCTGCCTTTAGTCAAGGTTTCTAAGGGATTGGTCCTTGGTGGAAAAGACCCAGATGGGAATCTGATCTGTTCTTAGTTATGTTAGCTTTCTTGGGACTCACAAGAAGTCCTTAGGGTGAGCTGGTCAGGGACTACTGGGATTATTAGTTTTATTACCATTGTATAAATGAACAGAGCAACAGATCTGAACCCAGAACCAGGTCTCTTCACCCAAAGGTGGGTGGGCTTTCACCCTCCCTACTCACGGCTGCCTGCCGGTCCCACTGGCCCATGCTCTGAGGGTAGACCAGTTACGCCACCACCATCATGCCAGACCACCAGAGATGTGATCCCACCTAAGCATCCTTAATTTGGGCCAGACATGCCTCTTTCCTCCAGAGTCTTTAAAAAGATGTGTTAGATAAAATAGACTGAAAAATTAAAGGATATTCAATTCAACTGAATACATACTATAAAGCAGCCTCCACTAAGTGCTGAAATTCTGGTGATGCCTTCAAGGAGCTTGGAGTCAAGTTGGCACAGAAAAACAGAGACTTGCTGCCACGTGAGGGAGCCGAGGTGCCCACACTCACCACCCAGGGCTAACATGTCTCTTCATCTGGGGCCTGGAGGTGGGGAGACTTCCCAGGGATGTGGCACCTGTGTGGAGTGTTGAAGGCAAGCAGGAGTTCACCAGGGTTTCAAGTGGCTGGCGAGCCTCTGGTTAACCTGAGCAGCCTGGGCTCACTGGACAGAGCTGTTATTCTAACAACGACGTCACAACTTGGCTGGAAGTGGATGACCCATGGACTCCTCCCCCGGCATCAGCCCTGCCTGGACAACTGCTCGAAAACCACTGCTTCCCTGACCTTGGGGCTCCTACCTCCTGCCCTCCTGCCCTCTCACCCTCCCACCCTCCTGCCCTCCTGCCCTCCTTCGGGGACAGTGCTTACTCTAGACGAAGTTGTGAAGCAGAAGGCACACATGCTCCAGCCCCCAGGTCACAGGGCTCAGGCTGAGACAGGGCCTCACCATCTCGGAGTCCAGAGGGAGAGCCATTCTCCGCATCCAGATCCCAAGGTGGAGCCCATGACCCACGAGCCCATCTGTCCCCCTCCCCAGCCTCAGACACCTCCTGGGCTCCATCCTTCCAGCCTGGACCCATCCCAGGGAACAGGGCAAGTTCTGTGCTTTCTGGGCCACAGCCTGGCACCATGCCTCCAAGACAGGGCAATTCTGTCTTCTTGCCATCCCCCACACAGTCTTTGGGGCCAGCTCAGTGCCACCTCCCCACGATGCCTGCCCACGGTGCCCCAGCTGAAAGCCTGACAGCACCACCCGACTGGCCCAAACCCTCTGTGGATGTGTCTTAGGGCAGACTCTGCCTGCTGAGACCCCTCGAAGGTGCTTCTCCATGCTTCCCTGGGGTCCTCACGTCAGCTGTGACCTGGGATTAGGCCAGAGAGCTGATTCGACCCCTCCTCGGGGCAGTGCTTCTCAACTTTTCACTATTATTATTATCATCATCACCCCCTAAGGACAAGAACTGAGATTAATTTTCAGAGAGAAATTAAGGAAATTAATAGGAAAAGAGTGGGGATTGTTAAAGCCGTTCATAGAGAAGTAATGTCAGTGACGATGTCAGATGTGCTGTAATTTAATTTAATAAGAGAGAAATTAAGCACTGAAGAATGAGTTTGCCATGTAGGACCAAGGCCTGGAGGCCACAGACCATTGTAAAATTCATTTATTTGCACTCCCAGGAACCAATCTTCTCTCCCCAGAGGACGATATCACCCTGTTGAAAATGCATGCCGTAGAGGAGACTCAGGTGAACGATTATGTTAAAATGTGGCTTTGACAAGCCTTTTCCTCCAGCCATGGGTCCCCACGTGTTCGCAGAGGGTTTGGGCCAGACAGGTGGTGCTGTCGGCTTTCAGCTGAGACACCATGGGCAGGCGTCGTAGGCAGGTGGCGTTGAGCTGGCCCTGAAGGCTGTGTGGGGGATGGTGAGAAGACAGAATTGCCCTGTCTCAGAGGGGTAGTGCCAGGCTGTGGCCCAGAGAGCACGGAACTTCGCGCGGTCCACAGAAGGCGGCCTAGTTCCCCACTTCTCACAGCTCTCCAAGATCTGGAGCCCAGCGCCAGCTCCTCCCCAGCTCATCCCCAAGCCCAGTCTTGCCCCGGCATTGCTCCCAAGGTTCCTACCACTGCTTCACACTCAATTTGCCCCAAACTGCGAAGCACCTCCGCGTGGGCAGAGGAAAAATACTTCCAAATGCCCTCCCAGAAAACAGGGAAGAGCTTTCTCCCGGAAGATAGGATCCCTGTGTTGGAACAGAGCTCTGCTGTCCCCAGGACCCTGGTTCTGATGGACAACCCCGGGCCCATATACGGTTAGGCCATCTCAGCCCCTGCGGAATGGAGGAGGTTAACCGAACTGTGAACGTGGGTAACAGCTCAGAGTTTTATAGTCCCTGTAATTATTTACCAATTATAAAGAACCACAACTGTTTATCATACGGCTGCGTGCATATTAATGGCCGGCAGGCTATTTATGTGATGCTTCTGCTGGGGAAACTCCATATTACTTGACACCTTCCTACAGAGCTTTCTGACAGGGCTTTAAACATTAATCAATTATTTAAAGTCCCACATATATTGACTTTTTTTAATTACAGAGCTTTCCAGAGCTGAGGGAATGTAAAGGAAGAAACAATGAGGTTGCTGCAAAGAATACTCCATTTGTCTTAGATTTTGATCTATTTCCCTTCTGCTTTATTAAGACCTCGCTTTGTTTTATAGATCCTACGACCAGGTGTCGATTTGTTTCCAAGACATGGTGTTTGATTATTTTTTCTTGGGACAGGAGCCTCTCCACCTTAATTGGCATTCTGGGAGGGATGGAGCCTTCTGGAGAGGGCTGCGTTCTGAGCAGTTCAATGTTGCTTCTGCAGCGCTGGAGGCCCCAGGTAACCTCCCTGATCCATAACGTTCACTCTGGTTATATAGGGAATATCACACCAGGGAAAGGGATAACAAGAGTCTGCAGATCTGTCTCCAAAGATAGGACCATAGCCACACCTTAGAAAATAGAGCTACATTTATGAAAACCTTATATATGAGATGTGATTTAAAAGACAGCCAAGGGAAATACAAGGAGCAGTGTTTCTGCATCCTAGAGCACCCTGCAGTCCAGCAGTCAGGCAAGCTCACTGAATTCTAATTTTGAGCCTTGTCCTGGACACTGGAAACACGATGTGGATGAGGGAGAGCAGCTGCCCTCAAAGAGCTTGCAGTCTACTGGGTAAAGGTAGCCAATAAACACTTAAGCTGATAAAGAGGATAATTTCAGCTATGGAGAAGCTGAAACGGGTGTCATGGAGAGGTGAGGGAGGTGCTGTTAAGGGTGGCCGAGGACAGCCTCGCTGATTGGTGACATCTGAGGAGAAGCCTGAGTAACAAGAAACAGGCAATCATGTGCAGAAGGGAGGGAAAGTCACACCAAGGGCAGGAATAGCAGATGCCAAGGCCCTGAGACAGGATGTGGCATGTTTGAGAGAGACAAGAAGGTGCGTGTGGATGGGCATGAGGCCAGAGCGTGGGCGGTGTCCAAGGCATGCAGAGCCCTGCAGGACACCGCGAGGAGGCTGTGCTCTCTCTCCTGGGCATCAGAAGAGGCCTCCGGAAGGCTCTAGCAGGGGCATCCAGGGCCTCCTTTGTGCATAGAAACAGCATGCAGGCCGCTGGACAAGAAATGGACCCCAGCAAACAAAATGGGGTGGGGAACCCAGTAGAGAGGCTGCCGCCGGAGTCCAGGTGAAACGTGTGCTTGGCTGGACCAGGTGGGCACAGTGAGGAGCGTTTATGTCCAAGATATATTTTGAAGGTGGAGTCAAGTGGACTTTGAGGACCAAAGACAGGCATGGCAGAGCTGGGCAGGGAAGTGGCTCTTACCCTGGGCCAGGGAGCAGCTGGGAGGCTATGGGAGCAGGGGTATATCTGGCCCCAGGTCCCCAGCATGAGTCTCTACAGCGTCTGCCTTAAAATATAGTGTATTAATAGAAAATCTGAGGCATATGAAGACCAGCAGACCGGGAGATGACTGCCATGAGTTTGCACTCACAGTTCCCAGAGGAGACACGCCACTCACGTAGGGCCACAGACGAACACGGAGGTGGGTCAGGAGGCAGAAGGAGGGGAAACATGGGCAGGAGTCTTCATCATGGTTTTGTGGGAAGGAAGAGAGGCAGGGTCTGCAGGACTGGCTGTTTTGCATAACCTTGGGGCTCTGGTCTGCAGCAGCTGTTCCTAGTTGCCTGGTACCTGGCTTTGGGGTGACTAGGGAAGGGGGACAGTGGTCTGGAGTATGAGAGCCCCACAGAGGAGGGGGTAGGACTCTGGATTGCTTGGTTCGCAGGCGAAAGGCAGAGTTGTTCACTGTCTCTGGGAACTGACACCCTGGGAGGGGCTGTCCCTTCAGTGTCAGCAAGACCCTAGATGTCAAAGCCTCAGAATACAGACCCTAGAAAGCAGGGTGCACACAGGCTGTCACCTGGCCTCTGCCGCTGCCCTGCCCACCGGAGCGCACCCTGCCTTGGGCAGCTTGCTTTCTCACCCCAAGGCGCACACCTAGAGAGCCCTGGCTCTCCCTTCCTCCTGCCTGTTCCCCAGCTGCAACCCAGCCCAGCCACCAGTCTCTGCCCACACTGCTCCACCCACACACTTGTCCCGGCCAATTACCCCGAGGGTCCAGGAAACGAGCACAGGGGAGGGGAACGGCAGCGTGCTCAGCTCTGCTCAGGCACAAGCCAGGGCACCATGTTCCTCGAGAAATAAACTCCAGGCCAGGTGCAGTGGCTCACGTCTGTAATCCCGCATTTTGGGAGGCCGAGGCAGGCGGATCACCTGAGGTCCAGAGTCCAAGACCAGCCTGGCCAACGTGGTTGTCTCTACTGAAAACACAAAAATTAGCCAGGCACGGTGGCATATGCCTATAATCCCAGCTACTCGGGAGGCGGAGGCAGGAGAATTTCTTGAACCCAGGAGGCGAAGGTTGCAGTGAGCCAACATTGCGCCACTGCACTCCAGCCTGAGCAACATGAGTGAAACTCTGTCAAAAAAAAAAAGAAAAGAAAAGAAAAGAAATAAACTCCCCACACATTCAGCGCTCCAGGCTCTAACAGCCAGGGCTGGCATTTAGTGGCAGCACAGAAGGCCCACTGCAGCCTCGTCTGGCGACGTGCTATGCTGTTTCTGGGAGAATGGACTCCACACTTCTCACTTTGAGGCCCTGTGACAGCAGCAGACCTCTGACCAAGGTCTTCTCAGCTTCTGGCTGTCCAGGTATGCTGGCACACCTGGCCTAAGGCCCACGGGGACCCTCCTCAACCCTTTCTCACACTCCAGCCACAGCCCCCTCACCTCTCCCAGCCTCGCTAGCACAGGGCTCCATCAGGGGCAGTGTGGCTGCGTGTGGCGGGTGAAGCAGATGAGGGCTGGGAGGGTGGCTCCCAGTCCCAGCTGAGCACTTGCTCAGTGCACTGACCTTTGCACTCTCTCTCCCCAGCCTGATTTCAGAGCCATTTTAGATGGGGAGGATTAGCCTACTATATCCAACCGGGCTGTGGATACGAGGAAAGAGGCTTTGTGCTCTGCAGGTGTTCATCTGCAAAGGAGGAGCTGTACTGGCTCCGCCTCTGTGGAAAATCAGGACAAAGGCCTTCAGGACACATTAAGAAGGATACAGTTATGCATGCACGTATTAAGAATGAACGGATTTGTGAGCTGAGCCCTCAAAGGGGCTTGTCCTGGGGATGGAGTATCCAGTGCATTTGCTCCAAGGTCTTGTCTGTGGCTACTGCTGCATGTCAGAGACAAAGTTCAAACATGAGGGATAAACATAAACCTCGGATCTTACTGTTTTCTTCTGGAAGGTGGGCCTCCATCCTGTCCACATTTCCAGTAAATCCAGACAGTCTTGTGATTAAGCAAGTCACTCTTCACACCTGAAGCACATTTGTTCCTGGGATAGGATGCGGGAAGCCGGTGTTAGACTAAGGGACCCGGCTCACTCTCTGGGTGAACTTGGAAGAACTTGCAACCCCCATCCCCGTTTCCCCCATGTATGAAGTGAGGGCTTTAACACCTGTCTTTCAAACCTTACACAAGTGTTGTGAGGCTCCAATAAGAACATAGGAAGTATAAACCTATATGATACATGAATGGAACCATTAACTATCTAATGCAATTGCAGATTCTTAGTCAATAAAAAAAAAAAATTGACCTTAACTAAAAGAAAAAAGCATTTCTATCTTGTAGTATCAGGTAGGTCAGCCAGCCTATCTCTGTGTATAATTCATCCTATAAGCAATTAAACCACAGAACGTGTGCTGATTCTGATAACAGTGTCAAGACACAACTATTCCATTGGAAAGACACCCCAGCCATGATATCAGCAGCGCCCTGGATCTTCCCTCCTTATCCCGAGATTGCTATGGCCAAAGTCCTCCTCTAGAACTTTCTTAACAACCCCTTTTCCATTGGAATCTTCATTATGTCCCAAAGATTATTCATGGGCCTGCTAACCATTGATTTCTATATTCAGGAGAGAAACACTTTAATTAACAGAACAATAAAAATGTGCTGGGCTATTTTTCATAGCTCACATCTGCTGAAGAAATGCAAAGTGTTAATTTAGGAAAGTATCAATGTGTCTATTGTAGATAATACACTGCCCATTGCCCGGTACATTTTAAAGGAATTGGAGACAGGCACGGGGCGTAGGCAATTATGAGCTTTTTGAAATACAGACACGACATCCTGTGTTAATAAACACCCTGGACACCACTGAGCATGAGCAAAGTGATGGAAAAGGCACTAATTATCACTTCTGGCTGGGGCAGTGAGCCTCAGCGGAGACGACGCGGCCTTTCTGCAGGTGGGAAAGGACGTGTTTTGGTTTTCGTTTTTCGCAGACACATCTTTACATATAGATAAGGTCATCTTTGATGTGTGCAGAGACCATCCTGAGGGCCTTTCCAGGCATCCTGGGCCACCACGCAGCCTCCTACCTCCAGTGGGACTCTCCCATCCATTCCTCACCTGAAGGCGCCCTTCTTGCTGCATCCTCACATAGCGGGAGGAGAGAGAGAGCTTTCTGGGGCCTCTTTCAAAAGAGCATTGATCCCATACTCAAGATTCTCAAGAGCCCCACCCTCCCGAGAGCCCAATCACCTTCCAGAGGCCCCACCTCCTAATGCCCTCACCCTGGGGGTTAGTTTTCAACACGGGAATTTTGGGAAGACACAAATATTCAGTCCATAGCAGAGGGCCCCACGGCATCACCTGTGCCAGGCCAACACCAGGCCCTCCAGAAACATTTGTGGAATAAATGAATAATCAAGCGAATGGGGGAGCCCTTGAACAGAGCCGACTCACGTCTCTGACCAGTTCCTAGGGGCTCCTCATGAGGCCGGCCTGTGAACATGATGACAAGGTAACATCTGTTTAGAGTAGAAGGGGGAGTAGCCTGGGTGGGTGTCCAGAGGCAGCACTGGCCAAGACTGAGCTCCACCTGCAGGGAGGAGTGGCCCCGCAGAGCCCTCTCACTGCTAACCAAGGCTGAGGGACAGCTTGAATCAACAGAGCAGTGAGCCCCAGGCAGGCCCAGGAGGGCTGATGGCTGACGTTCCACTCTAAGAAAAGTGTCTTCCTGCTCCTATGAGTAGATAAACAAGCGTGGCTCTCCTTCTGTGTGGCTGGGCCACTACGGCGGGAGGGGATCTGAATAAAGAGGGTGTATTGTCCCAGAACATTAGCTGGAGGTGTTGCTAGGGTCGAAGCTCCACAAAGTACCTGAATGCAGGAAGAGGGGACAGAGCAGCAGAGCCCAACCCAGGGTCAGCTTTCCTGAGAGAAGAGCAGGATCCTGGAAGAGTCCAAAGACGCCATACAGGGACTGGGCTATTGATATTAATTAAATAATAATGTCAGAGGGCCCATGGCCCTTAACAAGTAAGGGCTCCTTGTAGGTGAAGCCATTTGCAGATGAGGGAGAAAGACAATGGGAGAAAGTATCTGCACATCATGTATCTGGTAAGGGACTTGTATCCAGATATATGAAGAACTCTTACAAATCAATAAGAAAAAGTTAAATAGCCCAATGTTTAAAATGGGCAAAGAATCTGAATGAACATTTTTCCAAAGAGGAGATACAAATGGCCATTAAACACATAAACAAATTTTAACACTGTTAGTCATTAGGGAAATGTAAATCAATATCACAGTGAGATTCCATTTCACACCCATTTAGGATGGCTGTAATCAGAAAAATAAAATAACAAGTGTCGTGCAGGATGCAGAGAATTTGAACCCTCATACATTGCCTGTAGGAATGTAAAATGATACAGACACTGTGGAAAACAGTATGGCTGTTCCTCCAAAAGTTAAACATAGAATTACCATTTGATCCACCAATTCCCCTCCTACATATATACATACCCAAAAGAATAAAAACAGATACTCAAACAAATACACATACATACTCAAACAAATACACATACACCCATGTTCGTAGCAGCACTCTTTACGATAGCCCAAAGGTAGAAACAGCCCAAATGTCCATCAATGGATGAACAGTGATATGATTTGGCTCTGTGTCCCCACCCAAATCTCCTCTCAAATTGTAATTCCCAGGTGTCAAGGGACCTGTTTGGAGGTGATTGGATCACAGGGATGGCTTCCCCCATGCTGTTCTCATGAGATCTGATGGTTTCAAAAGTGGCAGTTTCCCCTGCGCTCTCTCTCTCTCCTGCCATCTTGTGAAGAAGGTGTTTGCTTCTCCTTCTCATGATTGTAAGTTTCCTGAGGCCTCCCAAGTCATGCAGAACTGAGTCAATTAAACCTCTTTCCTTTATAAATTACCCAGTCTCAAGTAGTATCTTTATAGCAGTGTGAAAACAGACTAATACAAATGGATAAACAGATTGTGATATATCCATACTATGGAATATTATTCAGCCATAAAAAGGCATGAAGTACTGATACATCCTGCAACATGGATGAACCTCCAAAATAATATACTAAGGGGACAAAATCAGATACAAGAGGTCGCATATGGTATGAGTCCATTTGTATTACATGTCCCCATTAGATAAATCCATAGAGACTGAAAGTAGATTGATGATTTCCAAAAGCAGGAGGGAGGGAGGAATGGGGAGTAATTTCTTAATGGGTGTGAGGTTGTAATTTGAAGTGACGAAAATGTTTTAGAACTAGATAGAAGTGCTGGTTGCAGAGCACTGTGAATAGGTGTACCAAATGCCACTGAATTGTTGACTTTAAAATGATGTATTAGTCCATTTTCACACTGCTGATAGAGACACCTGAGACTGGGCAATTTACAAAAGAAAGAGGTTTAATGGACTCACAGTTCCACATGGCTGGGGAGGCCTCACAATCATGGCAGAAGGAAAGGAGGAGCAAGTCACATCTTACATGAATGGCGGCAGGCAAAGAGAGAGCTTGTGCGGGGAAAATCCCATTTTTTAAACCATCGGACCTCATGAGACTTATTCACCATCAGGAGAACACCACAGGAAAGACCTGCACCGGTGATTCAATTACCTCCCACCAGGTTTGGGTGGGGACACAGAGCCAAACCATATCAAACGGTTAACTGTTTTATATTATGGCAATTTTACCACAATACATATTTTTTAACAATCCAGTGTGTGCAGATTATATATGGCAGTAAAAACCACAAGAAATGAAAATGATTGTTCGTAGCAAGCAGGGCCAGAGATTGGGATAGGTGGGAAGTGGGTGCTGCTTCTCACTGGAAGTCTCACTTGCCTTAGTAGTATTAAAATGGAATGTATCGATTTGATGAAAATAATTTCTTATCACATTCAGGAAACTAGTTTTGTCACTAACATGGCAGATTAGAGGTTTTTAGCATGCCTTGGCCACTTGGAAATAGCAAAAGAGTGCATAAAGACCAACTCTGAGTTTTAATTCAGGAAGGAAAACAGGAATCCACAAAACAATGAAGGACCCCCCAGATCCTAGGGAGGAGAAGGCCCCGTGACAGCATCCATCCATCCACTGAGAAAAGTGAGTGAAACCCCAGGACCTGCGAGGGGCAGAACACCTCACCTGTCCCCTGAGGATCCAAGCAGCTCACAAAGAGGGGAGCACGTTGTCTCTCCCACGTCCTGGAGCAGACTCGGAGACAGGCTTGGAGACACTGAGAAAGAAAGACACCGAGAAAAGTTGCAGGCGTTTTCCCAGACCTGGGACTGAGAGCAGGATGGCCTTTTTAATCCAGGCTCATACAAAGTCAGGCATTCTTTGGCAACCCAGCAGCATGGCCATGCGTGCATTTTGATCTCAGGTCAGAGACTGGAGTGCTTCCTCTGGAGCAAGTTAGGGGCCTACACAGCCAGCATTGATGTCAAGTGTGGAAAGCCAGCAGTAGACACTGGAATTGTGATCTTTCCTGTCACAGGTCTGAGGTGGGAGGAGCGCTGCTGCAGCGCAGTTTCTCCTGGGCCCAGAGACTTGCGGCCAGGGCCTACTTGGCAACCGATAACTGGTCTGTGCACGTCATTGCTGGGGTCCCAGCCTGCTCCTCTGGAAACGTGGTCCATCAGGACCCTCTCTTTTCCATCCCCAGGCATTCGGAGCACCTGCTCACCCGACGAGAAGCCTGAGTTGCCCCACCCTTTCTGAGCAGAGATCCTGGTACGGGAGAGCCTTCTCTGCTTCATGCCCAGGCAGGCCGCCAGGCATCTGGAACGCACCCTCTCCTGGATTAGGAGTTTAGGCAGCCACCCAGGGTTCCCATGCAGAGCTACTTGGGGCCAAGGGGGTTTTCTAGCTCCACGCCTAGGAACATCTGTGGGCACTGGTGGCTGCCCACTGGACTCCCACTCAGAGCTGGTGCTTGTGCCTACCATTGGGAGACCTATCTGCAGGCCTGCCCAGTCCGCATTCACCCATCTTGGACCTCCCTCCCTTGGGTTGAGTAAGGAACTTGACCACCGTGCACTCCAGGGTCAGTGCATTGCCTGAGGCAACAGAGTTTCTCCCACTATGTACTCATCTGCACTGGCCACAGCCAGCTCCTACCCATACAAGCCACCCAGCCACTCGCTGGCCTAGAGGTCAAATGGGGCAGCACAATAGAAAATCTGCTAACATCAATTCAGAGCAGTGGGGAACTAGAGGAGCTCCTGAGACTGCTGCCTCCCTGCCCCACAAGAGGCGCAGGCCTGCCCACATGCCCAGCATATGCCACTACAACCAGCATCTGGGGAAGCCACCATAGAGAGGCCACAGTAACCAAGGAACCCAGACAGGCTGTTTGCTGGTGAAAACACGCAGACCCAGAGAGCTAAGCCTTGGCCCCTAAGAGAGTGATGGACCCAGCACAGCCTGCCAAAAGCTCCCTTGAGTCAAAGGAAATGCAGGCATGACACTACCACTGGCCTGGAACGGACTCAGAGAGCGGTCTTTCCTTGTTGCCCCCTCCTTAATGCACTGTTGCTGACTCAGTAGCAACTCTTCCTGTCTGGGTTCAGGGAGGATGGGCTAAAAGAGACTGCTACTGGGACTGCTCCAGCAGCTCCATCCCCACTAAAGGTGCATTTCACCCTTCTCCATTGCCTCTGCCCCCACCCTTACCTGCCAACTCTTAATCTTAAGCTCCACCTACTGGACAACAGCCTGAACCTGTATGCAACCAAGGAACCCCGTACAGTGCCTTGGCACCCTGAAAGCGCCCAGAGACAAAGCCAATGGGTCATACACAGTATACACCACAGTCATTCCTTTAAGGGAGAAAAAAAGCTTAAAAATCAAGAAGCTTCTTTCAAAGAATAGCAAATTCAACGTAAAAGAAAGCAGCAGCAGCAGCAGCTCTCTCAGATAATAAGGAACCTACACAAGAACTCTGGCAATACAAAAAGCCAGAGTGTCTCATCACCTCCGAAGGATCAACACCAGCTACGAAGCAATGGATCCTAACCAGAATGAAATGTCTGAAATGACAGAGAATTCAGAATATGGGTGGCAAAGAAACTCAATGAGATCCAATAGAAAGCTGAAATCCAACACAAAGAAAACAGAACCAATGATCCAAGTTTTGAAAGACAGCATAACTACATTAGGAAAGAACTAAACAGAACTTCTGGAACTGAAAATTTCACTATAGGAATTTCAAAATATAGTTGGAAGACTTAACAACAGACTAGACCAAGCAGAAGAAAGAATTTCAGAGCTCAAAGACTGGGGCTCTGAATCAACCCAGTCAGAGAAAAATAAAGAAAAAAGAAGGTAAAAAATGAACAAAACCTTCAAGAAACATGGAATTTTGTAAAGTCACCAAACAAATGACTTAATGGCATTCTCTAGAGAAAAGAAGGAGCAACTTGGAAAATAGATTTGAGGAAAAAATTCAGGAAAATTTTCCCAATCTTGCTAGAGAGGTCAATATGCAGACACAAGAAACCCAGAGAACTCCTGGAGATATCGTACATGATGACCATTACCAAGGCACATAGTCATCAAACTAGCCAAGGTCAATGCAAAAGAAAAAATATTCAAGGCAGCTAGAGAAAAGAGTCATATCACCCATAAAGGGAAATCCATCACACTAACAGTTGATTTCTCAGCAAAAACCTTGCAAGGCAGAAGAGATTGGGGGCCCATTTTTAGCATTCTGAAAGAAAGAAAATGCCATCCAAGAATTTCATATCCTGCTGCACTAAGCTTCATAAACAAAGGTGAAATAAATTCTTTCCCAGACAAACAATCAGTAAGGAAAATTGTCACCACCAGACTGGTCCAACAAGAGATGCTTAAGGGAGTTTTAAACATGGAAATAAAGGAATGATACTTGCTATCATGAAAGCACACACAAGCACATAGCCCACAAACCCTATAAAGCAACTTGCTACCAACACTAGGACAGGAATGAAATCTCACATAATAATAGTAACCTTGAATGTAAATGGCCTAAATTCCCCACTTAAAAGACACAGAGTGGCAAATTGGTCATTAAAAACAAGACTCACCCTTCTGCTCTATGCAAGAGACCCATCTCACAAGTCACGACACCCATAGTCTCAAAGTAAACGCATGGAGAAAGATCTATCATGTAAAAGGAAAACAAAAAGAGCACAGTCACTATTCTTGTATCAGATAAAATAGGCTTTAAAGCAACAACAGTCAAAAAGGAAAAAGAAGGGCCCAAATAGCCAAAGAAATTTTACACAGAAAGAATAAAGCCAGAGGCATCACATTACCCAACTTCAAATATACTACAAGGCTACAGTAATCAAAACAGCATGGTACTGATAAACACATAGACCAGTGGAACAGAATAGAGACTCCTGAAATAGAGCCACATACTAATAACCAACTCATCTTTGACAGTCAACAACAACAACAACAACAAAAATGGGGAAAGGACACACTATTTAATAAATGGTCCTGGGAAAACTGGCTAACCTATCAATCTATATAATAAGTAACTCAGGTAGATTAAAGACTTAAATGTAAGACCTCAAACTACAAAAATCCTAGAAGAAAATCCAGGAAATACTCTTCTAGACATTGGCCTAGGCAAATAATTTATGAGGAAGACCCTAAAATCAAAAATAAGACAAATGGGACTTAACTGAAGAGTTTTTGCACAGAAAAAAAAAAAAAGAAAGAAGAAAAGAAAAACACCTCTCAATAGAATAAACAGGCAACCTGCAGAATGGGATAAAATGTTGACAAAGGACTAATCTCCAGAATCTATAAGGAACTTAAATGAATCAACAAGAAAAAAAAAACCCATTAAAAAGTGGGCAAAGAACATGAACAGACACTTCTCAAAAGAAGACATACAAGCAGCCAACAAACATGAGAAAATATTCAACACTACTAATCACCAGAGTGATGCAAATCAAAACCACAATGAGATACCATCTCATACCAGTCAGAATGGCTATTATTAAAAAGTCAAAAAATAACAACTATTGGAGAGGTTGTAGAGAAAATGATATGTTTATACACTGTTGGAGACAATGCAAATTAGGTCATCCCCTGTAGCAAGTAGTTTGGAGATTTTCAAAGAACTGAAAATAGAATTGTCACTCAACCCAGCTCTCTCATTACTGGGTATATACACAAAGGAAAGTCAATTGCTATACCAAAAAGACACATGCACCCATATGTTCATCACAGCACTGTTCACAATAGCAAAGATGTGGAATCAACTCCGATACCCATTAATGGTGGACTAGATAAAGAAAATGTGGTACATAATGCCATGGAATACTCCATTGCCATAGAAAAAGAATGAAATAATGTCCTTTGCAGCAACATGGTTGCAGCTGGAGGCCATTACCCTAAGCGAACTAACACAGGAACAGAAACCAAATACCACATATTCTCACTTATAAGTGGGAGCTAAATCTTGGGTTCACATAAACTTTAGATGGAAACAGTAGACACTGGGGACTCAAAAATGAAGGAAGGAGGGAGAGGGGGAAAGGGGGAAAAGACTTAAAAACTTCCTGTTGGATACTATGCTCATTATCTGTGTAACAGGAACAATAGAAGCCCAAACCTCATCACCACACAACATACCCTTGTTACAAACCTACATATGTACCCCTGAATCTAAAATTAAAATATAAATTTAAAAAAAAACAGTAAAACTAGCAGTAAAAGTGGCAGGTGGAAAAATCTTCAAACATGCAAGAATTCAAACAATATAGTACCCACAAGTCCCAGTTTTTAAACTTTTATTGAAATCATATACATGGTTTTAAAAGTTAATACTCAAAGTTTGTAAGATCCTTTTCTCACTAGGGTAGCTTGAAGAAATAAGTTATTTACCTTTAGAATTCCTAAAGTGTCCAGAGAATTTCCACCAAGTACAGTTGGGCTTAGTGAAATTAGAAAATAGCTTGATACCCACTGGAAAACACTGTGGGAAACTGAAGGAAATATGTCACAGCAAGAAGGTAGCAATGAAGAAACCATCTGGGGTCACTTGACCTGAGGAGGTGAGGTTGTCTGCCTGTGTAAGGTGTTTGGGATAATTAGTATATTCTGTATTAGCCTTGCCTGGGCAGGCATGGCCATGACTGAAGATCAGGAATCATGCCTTCATTGCAGAAAATCCCTGAAGCGATTCAAGATGGGTTATGACTCCAGATTAAGATCCAATTAACTGAAACATTCCTGAGACAGCAGGAATAACTCTTGTACAATATTTTCAATTTTGAAATGCACTTTATAACTTAATGAGTCTGACAGATAGAAATCTAAATATTTCAGTTCCCCAGGATTGCCCCTCCATTAGGCAAGCATGAACGCACTAACCCTCACACACACATAAGAACTCACAGCATGAGTATGTTTAGGGCAGATTAAGATGTAAATCTCTGCAGCCTCCTTTTAGACGTTTTTAGCAGAAAACCAACTTAGAGCCAATAAATTTGACATGAGGATGAGCTGGTTGTGACAGGGGCCCCTCCCCCACCCCAGAATTCGTCATGACCAGTTCAGTGAGAGTCTCTGAGGCTGGCAACGCCCAACAAAGAGTGGTTCCAGGGTAGGCGGGGAGCACAGGGGCATGGGAGGAAGCTCCCTGAAGGATATTATGATGCTATTTGATAATTCTCAAAGAAAACCTTGGCTGAGGGTTCATGCAAACCATAGCCCAGACGGCAAGTTAGAACCTCAAAGGAAGCTGGATGGTGTGTCTAGCCCAGGAGCAAGGCTCTGGTCTACAGGAGCTGGGCAGCAAAGGAGCCATTCAGGGAGCTCAAGAGTTCTGCAAAGGTGGGAGGTACAGAGACAGAGGCTGAGTGGCTTGGGAAGAGGGCCCTGGAGTATCCTGCCCACAGACAGTGCGATTTTTCTGCAAATCTTCCTTCCTCCTCCCCACTTTCCCTCATCTCCTTCAACCAGCTTCCCTCCCAAGGCCAAACACTGAGTCCCCCCAGGAGAGTGGTTTAACCAGCTGTCCCTCAGTATGCAAGCCTCCTGGGGAACTAGTTCTGCCCACTTTGCCAATAGAGTGGAGAAGAAGAGATCGTTTTCCAAGCCAAACATGGAACACATCCTAGCAGCGTGTGGCGTGTGTTGAAGAAGATAAAGCTCTCCTCTTTCCGTCTCCTGTCCTGAGAGCCATCTTTACCTGCCACTGCATGCTCTGAGACAGAGATTGTCACACTCTGTCCTCTACCACACTCACCTGGAGGGCTGTGAAATGCAGAGGGCTGTGACATTCCCAGGTGGTGATGAAGTTGTCAGTGTGGGAACCACATTTTGAAAACTACCACCCTAAATGTTCTTCCCCAAGCATTCGGCACATTCTGTAAGCCTCCAGGCATGTTTGATAGCTGTGTGTCCTCAGAGAAGTCCTTTAACCTCCCCGTGCCTCAGTTTCCTTATGTGTGAAATGAGAAATATAGGGTTGTTGTAGGGATTTAATGAGCTAACATATGTAAAGATTTAGGACAGTGGGCCGGGCATGGTGGCTCAGGCCTGTAATCCCAGCACTTTGGGAGGCCGAGACAGGCAGATCATGGGGCCTGGAGCTCGAGACCATCCTGGCTAACATGGTGAAACCCCGTCTCTACTAAAAATACCAAAAATTAGCCGGGCGTTGTGGCAGGCGCCTGTAGTCCCAGCTACTGGCTGAGGCAGGAGAAGGGTGTGAACCCGGGAGGCGGAGCTTGCAGCGAGCAAGATAGCACCACTGCACTCCAGCCTGGGCGACAGAGTGAGACTCTGTCTCAAAAAAATAAAATAAAAAAGATTTAGGACAGTGGCTGACATGTAGTAAGCATTATATATGTGTTCGTGATTGTCACTGCCTCCTTCCAACTTCAGGAAGGTCTGTTTCATTGCACAGAATTCTATTTCAGTAGGCCCCCTTATCCAAGGTTTTGCTTTCCAAGGTTTTAGTTACCCACAGTCAACCACAGTCTGGAAAGAGAAGAGCACAGCACAATAAGATATTTTGAAATCAAGAAAGACCACAGTCATATAACTTTTTGCAGCGGCACATTAATAAGTATTTTTTTTTTTTTAATTTATTTATTATTATTATACTGTAAGTTGTAGGGTACATGTGCATAACGCAGGTTTGTTAAGCATATGTATACTCTGTGCCTTGTTGGTGTGCTGCACCCATCAACTCGTCATTTACATCAGGTGGCACTCCCAATGCAACCCCTCCTCCCTCTCTATGATAGGCCCCCGTGTGTGATGTCTCTCTTCCTGAGTCCAAGTGATCTCATTGTGCAGTTCCCACCTATGAGTGAGAACATGTGTTTGGTTTCTGTTCTGTGGATAGTTTGTTAAGAATGATGGATTCCAGCTGCATCCATGTATTATTATTGTTTTCATTTATTATCCCTAATTTACTTTAATTAAGGTTTATGATAGGTGTGTGTGCATAGAAAAAAACAGTGAATATAGGGTTCGGTACAATCCGTGGTTTCAGGCTTCCACCAGGGGTCTTGGAACGTATCCCCCCTGGATAAGGGCCGACCACTGTAATTGATGTATTCATCATGTCTGGTGGGAACCCTGCTAATTTTCTCACAAGAAAATGGATCAGCCGCAGTTGTTTCTGCCAATACCCCAGTTGGACATTTCCATTTAGCTGCCAGCTGTACATTTCTCTTCACAGGTGAGTACATTCCTCCACGCTTTGAGTGATCATGTGCCTTCCAAATGCCAGGTGCGGTGTCCGCTCTGCCCTGCTCGCTACAAGGCTCCCACCCATTCCCAGGGTGGGTGCTCCACTGCGCCGTTCCCCTCAATCCGGGGACTCAACTTCAGCCAGGCTGGGAGTGCTCCGAGGCTGGCCTGTCCAGTCCAGGCAAATCTCGGGCAATTATTTTACTCTGTGTCATAGATTAAGGTCTTTAAATAAACTGTAAGTTCTTTATAGACAGAGCTTGTATCCCCTGTGCTGGCCAGAAACGTGTGGTGTGCTCAGTTCCTCACCTACAGAATGGGGATAAAGGCACCCCCTTCACAGGCTTCTGCAAACACAGGTGAGGAGATGGCTGTGAATAAGGGCCTGGCACACAGTTGGTGCTCAGTACGAGGGCAGCCTTTCAGTACCCACCATGTGGAATGTCTGTTGGCCTCTCCCCAGATGCCTGGGACAAAGACGGACTCTGTCGTCTCTGACCTCGGCACTCAGCACAGTGCCTGGTGCATTTGGGGCTCAGGAAGTGCATGCAGAGTTGGGGGGCTCTCAGTTATGCCCCTGGAGGACAGAGCCCCCTCCCTGCTGCAAGGGGAGCTGGTCCTGATGAAGGGAGATAATCATTCTCTCAATCGTCACGTCTGCATTGAGTATTGATTGCTGCGGTGTAGCTGCTGCTCTCCTAGGCGATTATAAATTCATCGTTTGATGATTTGTCCTGCCATGTTCTCTCTTTTCCTGTTAAGCTGAGAGATATCTAATGCCGGGCCCATCCTTGCCCAGGATGGATGTTCTATGGCTGATACTCCTTAGAGGGCTGCAGGGGCCTCGCGAGAACTCAAGGGGGCCGGGGAAGTCCATGCAAATGTTCTATTTTGCTCTAAGCTGAGGGAAGTTCTTTCTTCAAGTATTTGATCTGATCCTCAAAAAATGGTGGTTCTCAAAGTGTGGTCCCCAGAACTGGGAATCTATTAGACGTTCCAATTCTCAGGACCCAGCCCAGATCTGCTGAACCTGAAACCTGGGGTGACGCCCACCAGTTTGTGTTTCAGCACCTTCTAGGTGATTCTGGTGCATGCTCCAGTTTGAGAGCCACTTCTCCGGAGACACCAGGAAGAACTGAAGAAGAAAGGAGACTGTAACCCCCTTGTTGAAGATAGAGAAACTCAAAACCAATGCATATGATCTGTTCTGTCTAATGAGGGGAGGCAGAGAGAGAGGAAAGAAACAATTAAAATACACCAGTGCTTCTGCAGATGCTCTCATGCATGCGCCAGGCTGAAACTCCCAGGGGCCCACTTGGTCTCAGGCACTCTAATTCCAGGTGCCTCCGGGGATCCCAGGTGAAGATGTCCAGACAGCAACTGGATGTAGGATCTGAAGCTCCCATAAGAGACAGGACTAAAGACAAGCAGATGACACTCTCCATCCCTGGGGGTCTCTGGAGCTGTGAGATCACATATGGAGAGAACGCATGCATGGAGGGAATGCCGGCAGACGGGGATGGGGGAGGCATGAAGGAGAACACGAGAAGTCTGGCTCTGAGGACATGACTCTCTTGTTTGCTTGGTTGGTTTTTGTCTGTGTAAGACCAGAGAGATGTAAGGGTAGGAAGGGAGAGATGGGAGAGTTTGGAGATGCGGGAGTCAGGGGTTCATGGACAGGCAAGTTTGAGTTCCCTGAGCAGAAAGAAAGGGAGGAACCCAAGGCCCAGGAGGGCCAACAGCCTCAGAAAGAGAATGAGCACAGCCCTCCACTGTAACAAAATGAGGGAAGAAGAAATGGCTGCAGATGCCAAGTGGCAACCAGGCTTGCAGATGGAAACTGGAGAAACCCCTGCATGGCTCCGTGTTCCCAGAAAAGCGGGGTCACCCGCCGAGGGTGAGGAAGGAGCTTGGGGTGGGAGAACAGGGCTGACGTCTTGAATTGCCATTGCTGTCATTGCCCAATCAGGTTCTTCTCGCCCACCGCCCAGAAAAGACAACGCACTGAGACTAGCAGGAATTGCACCAGAGTTTAATCACTGCAGGGCCAGCCGAAGGAGGAGGTGGGGAGAGAATTCTCAAATCTGTCTCCCTGAGAATTCAGAAGCTGGGGTTTTTCAGATGCTTGGGTAGGCAGGGGCCTAAGGAATAGGGACTCCTGATTGGTTGGGCTGGGAATGAAATCACAGGGGTGTCTCTGTGCAGCCAAGTCAGTTCCTGGGACAGGGGTCACAGTCCAGGCAGTGTCTTTCGGTCTAACAAAATGCTTAGTCTGCAAAACATCTCAAAGACCCGGTTTTTCAGTTTCACAAGAGTGATGTTATCGATAGGAGTGGCTGCAGAAGTTAACCAATCTCACAACCGCCAGTTACCTGACTCCAGGGCAGCAAAGCAATGGCAGGTCATGGTTTCCCTCTGCCTCTTCTCCAGCGAAGCTCAGACCCTACCATATCCTAACCTCGTCTTACAGATGCAGTTCAATCTCCAAACAAGGAGGGGTCAGTTTTCCTTGCCTCACAGTTTAACTACAAACCAAATTCCTTTCATAGCTATCTTGGCCTCCAGACTAGAATAAGCAAAAAAATCAACTTAGCCTGTGCGGCTAGAAGCAAGATGGAGTCTGCATGTTAGATTTTTCTCATTACGTGTAACTCTGCAAAGGTGCTTTCATTGCCGAGAGGGAAGGAGCACGTGAGCTGGCAAATCTAGCAACAGTACCGGGGACCACAAATCTTGCAACAGTGCCAGGGGCAGGGAGCACAGCCTGGCCAGCCACTGCAGGCGTCTCTCCACGCTTGCGGGCAGCCCTCTGCTTTCTCTCCTGAATGTGCCCAGAATAAGTGTCCCAGACATCTGTCTCCAACCTGTGGGGAGAAATTTCACAAAAAAATGGCTCTGCCCTTCGTGGGTCCAGGCATCAGGCAAGCTTGGTTCAAATCTTGGCTCTGACTAGAATTTAAGTGGTGGCCTGGGGGCAGCTGAGCGGCCACCCGGCACCTCATCTTCCATCTGCGAAGAGGGACGATCACACACCGATGCCATTAGACTCAGCCCTGATGTGCCCAGCA
The DNA here is from genome assembly GCF_008728515.1 of Papio anubis. NCBI lineage: Eukaryota > Metazoa > Chordata > Mammalia > Primates > Cercopithecidae > Papio > Papio anubis. The sequence continues at coordinate 491,975 of NC_044985.1, read as the reverse complement.
CCTGTGCCACACTGGCCAACAGCCGTGGGTCCGCAGTGGACGGTGGCTGCAGCTGAAGCCACCTCACAGGCTCTGCATCAGACCCCTACCGATGTGTTTCTTGAACCGCATGCTGGGAGAGGCCCCAGCTCAACCTCCTTTTTCTTGCCCTGATCCAAAGTCTCTTGACCGTGAGCGACAACAATGCCTGTCAGTCTAGGCTGAAGTGGCCATTCCCTTTAAAAAGACATCTCTGGGTGTTCTAGGATTCCAGGGTCAGCTAAGCTGCGAAGCTGGTCTTCCTTAAAGAGATTTCAATGCACCGAGCTTGCCCAGGTCCCCAGAGATGGGAGTGTGGCAATGGTGGATATGGACAAACAGAGCTTGCTCCAGCAGGGCAGTAGGAAAGCACCCAGGTTCTACAGACCCGCTTTCCTCCCCACTCCTGCCCCAGGGTTTGCAGGAGTAAAGAAAGGAGCCACGTCCCACACTCAGAGAACGAGGGAATAAAGATGCCATTCAATTGCGGAGGTCCCGGAGGAAGTGGCCTGCAAAACACGAGGCTGCCTCAGGGAGAACAGCTTCTGGCCCAGAGATCCGCATTAGGGAGCTTGGAACTGGTTTCCAGGCTGAACGCTGATCAAGCTGCACTTCTGAAACTAGACACATTAACACTCTCATTAGGGCCCAGGCTCGCTACAAAACAGGCCTATTTAAATGTAAATTTTGACATTCAGCCCAGGACTAGGAAAGAAATAGTTTCCACACCTCAGCACTGGAAGGGAGAATGAGGATTAAATATTAATTCTTTATGAAGGAGGACTTTTTAATCATGTTTACTTTCAGACCATCATGGTTCTGGGTCTTTTTTCCTTCTTGAAGAATACTGGAGTTTTAATTACCCGAAGCTCAGAGACAGCATCCCAGCCTCTCAGATTCCCCCTCGCGGCCACAGATAGTCTGATTAAGTGTAATTTTGTTAAAAGTGTAGCTCCAAGCACAGTTAATTGACAGGGGTCCTGGAGAAGCTGAAGCTAATCCAGGAATGAAAACATGTAATTCTGCTGAAAACAAAAGGAGCCCTGCTCCTCTGGTAAATCACACCGGAGGGAGAGTGCCGCTCTAGGTAGCTCCCTCCCCTGGATTCCAGTCCCAAGCCTTCTAAGTAGCCCAGCGACTTTCCAGCAACATTAGCCTATCTGAGCCTCAGTTTGCTCATCTGCAAGGTGGGGCGAGGACCCCGTGCGGAGTGCTTTGAGCGCTCAGTGTGCGTCCAGGAGGGTGGGTGCCCACAGCCCACGCCCTCACAGCCCCTGCCTCATGCAGCACCCACAGCAGCCCAGCGGCCTGCAGGAGCCAGGACCCAGCGCTCACTTTTCTTATTGGTGGTTCTGCAACCTGAGGATGGCAACCAACTTCTGCAACCCCCGCATTCTTGTCTGTAGACAGCAGAGCCCCACCTTCCTGGGGGCTGGGTGAGGAAACGCGTGGTATCACGTGGATGGAGGAAGCACCGCTCCCTCCGTTCCCTGCAAGGATGGCTCATCCCCTGTAAGGACACCAGGCACCCAGGGGCGTCCTGCAGAGCGGGAAGCAGCAGAACAGGGCTTCCTCCCATTCCACACATCTCCCACACACCCCACCAGCAGCGCACAGGCACCAGGGGTGAATTGAAGACAGGGCCACCCGGGGGTCCATGGCGTCTGTGGGCAAGTCCACCCTGGGATCCCAGCTGAGACCCAGCCCAGCACCTGCAAGCCCTGGGTGTCCTCCATGCCCTCAGCACTCCATGTCCCATGGGTGTGCACACACACACACACCACACACACATCACACGCACCACACACACATCACACACAACACACATACAGCACACACACACACCACACACACATGCACATACACCACCACACACACACACCACACACATACCACACACACCACACATACAGCACACACACACACCACACACATGCATACACCACAATAATAATAATAACCACACATATAACACACACCACCACACATACAGCACACACACACACCACACATGCACACCACACACACACACCACACATATACCACACACACCATACAGCACACACACACACCACACACATCACACACACCACACATACAGCACACACACACACCACACACATGCATACACCACAACCACACACACCACACATATACCACACACACACCATACAGCACACACACACCACACATACATCACACACACACACCACACACACACCACACACACCACACATACAGCACACACACACACCACACAACATGCACAATCCACATCAACACACACCACAATATATACCACACAATACCCATTATACCACACATATATGCACATACACACACACCACATATACCACACACGTGCATGCACCACACATACCACTCACGTGAATACACCACACATGCACCACACACACACGTACTACACATGTACACACACATCACACATATACCATACACATGAACACACCACACACAACACATACACTACTCACATGAACACACCATACACAACACACATACACTACTCATGAACACACCACACACAACACACATACACTACTCACATGAACACACCACACACAACACACATACACTAACATGAACACACACCACACACATAATTACCACACTACTCACATGAACACACCACACACAACACACATACACTACTCACATGAACACACCACACGCACACCACACACACACATATACCACACACAGGACACATATACCACATATGCACACACTACACACATACACACCACACACACACACCGTACACATACCACACATGCACACATCTCATACCACACACACCACACATGTCACACACACGTATACACACCACACACACCACATATAGGCATACACACACTACACACATACACCCACACACATGCACACACCACACACCACGCCCAACCATGGTAACGCAAACTCTCTCTTGGCCCCCAGGGCTCCTATTGGGCTTTTAGGAGGTTCCCAAGTGTGAAGCTCCGGCCCCCACTCCAGCCCTCAGAGCACTAGCGTCTCAGGCACTTTACTCATATGTGACCTCCTCACCAGGGTCCATGCGATCCCTCAGTCTCTCACGGACACTGGTCACCGTACGCCAGCCGGGGCCAAGCACTGGCTTTAAACAGCAGTGGTTCCCCGGCGTCCTTGAACATGTTCAGAAGCCCAGATCTCCACCAGCCCCAACCCACCCTCATCACTGCTGATGCGAGCAAAGGCAGCCTGCTGTCTTGAGGCAGCTCCTGAAGGGCCGCCACCTGCCTCCCCCAGGCTGCCCCCGCCCGCCATCAGCCCCTCCACTGGACGACCAGGTGAGCAAGACGAGGCCTGGCTCCGCAGGCCCTCACCATCCAGGAGCAGCTCTGGAGCACATCCCAGCACAGCAGGGCTCAGGCCTGACACAAGACCCTCCGTTCCGAACACCAGACAGGGCCTGCGAGACTCAGGGAGCGATGGGGCCGCAGCAGGGCAGGGACTGAGACTCAGGGACCTGCATCCCAGGAAGTGGAGCCTGAGCTTTAGCAGGACAGTTTTGATCTAGGGAGTTGTGACTGGTCAGCTGCAACCTTAGGCTCATTCGTCATAGATGTGGAACTGCAGGAGCCCAGGGGGCCAGGGAACCCCCACTGTAGCAGCTGCTGCTGCAAGCCCCTGGGTCCAGGAAGATGGTGCCCAAATGCAGGCAGTGGCCCACAACACGAGGGGAGTGTCTGAGGACCTCTGAGGGAAGGGGCTGATCACTGGCCGTGGGGACCGAGCGGCAGCAGATTCTATGTCACCTGGGTAGGAGATGTTCACTAGGCCTGGAGAACCTGGGAAGGAAGAAGCAGAGCTGGGCAGGCTGCACAGCTATGGCCAAGCAGTAGGGCCGTGTGGAGCAGAGAACGCCCCTCAGGACTATCCCCACTTGTCCGAGATGTCCAGCCGTGCACCCACTTGTCACAGCCCCAGTGGGACCAGGTGCCGATGGCTGGGTGCAGTCTGTGCTGGGGAGGGCACCTCCAGGTCCAGCCCTGACACTGACCTGTGGGGTAGACAGGGCCATGCAGCGACGGCTCTGGCTCCACTGCTGGGCACCCGTGCAGCCAGGTGGAGTCACAAGGCAGAAGGCGGGGCCCACCACAGCCAATCGGAAATGCTCGGTTATACAATCCTGTTTCCTGACTGAGCGCTTCTAGTAGGCAGGACTAAGCTCACAGCAATAGGGGTCCCTGGAGCCTAGCACAGTGCTAGCACACGGCAGCTGCTTAATAAATGTTTGATACAAAACCACACCTGCACCAGGAAAGCCGTGCAGGCACTGTGGAGCGGGGTTGCAGGGCTGGCCTCAGACACCCCAGCGCTGCCATCACCAGGCCCTGCTGCCCGGCTCCTGCCCACTGCCGGCAGCTTGCTGACAGCAGGAGCTGGGCTCACTGCAGCCAAGTCCCAAGCACAGTGTATGGCGCAGAGTAGCGCTTAGTATGCTTTCTGGAACAGCTAATTGATGAGAGAAATGCCATTGAGAACGCATAAGGTGCTTCTCCAGTGCATGCCCTGGGCAAGTTGTGGAACCCCTTTGACTCTGTGGCTTTTTTTTTTTTTTTTTTTTTTGAGACGGAGTCTCACTGTGTCTCCGGCACCTCAGGAAATCCACTAATTCCAGGTCCTCTTAGTCTGCTGCCACCTGAACAAAGTAAGGCCGTGTGTATTCATTCAACACATAGCACTTGCCGTGGGCCTTCCGTGGGCCTCACACACAGTGTGGTGGCAGAAGATAGCATGGCCAGGACAGGCGCATCACAACAGGGTGACAACGCTCCCAATCCCAGTGGCTTCACCGCACAAAGTCTACTCTCCCTCAGGGCTTCAGGTGGAGGAGGCACCCCTGTCTGGAGCTGAATTAACCAGAGCACACAGCTCCCTGGAGGGCGGGCACTGGCTCCTGGAGGCTTTTGCTCGGAGGTGATACACAGCACTTATCCTCACAGCTCATTAGCCAGAACAAGTCACCCGGCCCAGCCTGACCCCAGAAAGACTAGAAAGTGCGGGGAGCAGACAGAATATCTGATGAGCATCCCCTCCTCTGTCAGAGAGGGATTAAAAATAAAATTAAATTTTAAAAAGCCGAAAGGCTCAGAGAAGTCCAGCCCCTGGCCCAGGGTCTCACAGCAAGGAGGCGTCGGAACCAGGCTGTCTGCCCGAAGCCTCATGCATGTGACTAGTGCACTCTACCGGCCCTCTCACTGGCCTGACCGATGTGAACAGTTTAGGCCGTAAGTTGCCATCCTCCTGACGCCCACCTAACACCATCTCACAGGGAGCAGAGGCGTGGGGGAAACAGAAGGGGAGTGTTACCTGGCACCAGGAAGAGCTCAGCAGCATGACACACTAGTGCCTGCCTGTGTGAACCCAGCAAGCATCCCCACGGAAGGACAGCAGCAGCTGACAGTGCTCCTCCTGACGGCCACCAAGCCCTTGCTCAGTGCTCAGCCCACTAGGAAGCAGCCAGGCCGGGCAGGCCCACACTGGGCTGTGGCAGGATGGACTGTGCCCACCAGAGCCCTGACCATAGGTTTGTATGAACCACTTGGCCTGGACAATGGGGAAGAGTGTCCCAAAAGATGAAGCATTTGTGATATTTGTCTGCCACGGAACAGTAGAATCATGACTTAGATGAGCAACGCACATTCCATGCCACCCTCTGGATGGTGCCCTGAGAGCCTGGAACCTCAGGGCTTCTCCGAAGCACCCTCCAGGCAGGGAAAGTGCCCCTGTGTGCTTGACCTCAGCACCTCTGTGCCCACCACAGGGCATGGCAGGACCAGCACTGGGCACCATCTGGATGGAAGGAGATGGAGTGAGGGGTGGGTGGGTCCATGGGGCTGCGCAGAGAGCACCCTCAGGCCTCCTCTAAGTGTGTGCTTCCACAGGTGGCGTGGGGTCAGCCACGGTGTCGGGGCTCCCTGGACGGGGCTCTGTAGAGGTGACAGTCTTCTCCTTGGCCACATGTTTTGCATTTCTGCCCCCTCTCCCTGCAGTCCCCAAACGCCCTGCTCATTTCAGAAAGAAGGACATCCAGCAGGTGCCGCCAGGAAAATAAAACGGTCTAGAGCAAGAATTCTGAAGGAAGCAAGCTCTGCTTTGCATATTTGTAGTAAAGGGAGCTGCTGCCTATGAAATTATATGGCCTCCTCCCTTTATAGTCCAATGCCAGAGTGAGCCGTGAAATACTGGAAATTTCAAGATTTAATTAAAACCCAGTTCACTGCACTGAAGTTCGCTTACGAAATATAGCAGAGATTAATGGGAGATATCAAACCAAACTGTTTGTGCAAGACCTGTTGAGTCATAATTTATGGGAACAAGAGGAAAGAGCAAGATCATTACCTTAAAATAAATTTACTGCTTCTCCGACTAAGTAAAATGGAAATAATAAAAATCCCGGGGTCAGCACAACTGCACCAGAGTGAAATGGCAGGCCAGCCAGGCAGGTGACTATCAATCCAGAGGCACTACCAGGGCCACAGGAGGCTTTGCTGTCATGCTGGGAGGGCACAGGGCAAGAGGGAACTCTGCCTCTATTCATTTAATCCTCACAAGGTCTACCATGACAACAGTCCCTGCTCTCCAGATGAGTAAACTGAGGCTGAGAGGGATCAGGTGACTAGCCCAAGGCCACACCACCAGTGGGTGGCAGAGCTGGGACAAGGACCAGGCCGTCTGGCTCAGTCAGTCCTCCCGCACCACAACGTGGAGCTAGCCGCCTTCACCTCCACCCTTGGAAGGACCTGAACATCTAGGTGAGGGGACATTGGCTGGACGAGCACAGCACCAGGCCCGCGAAGGCTCAGGGACTGGGGGATAACGGAGCAATGCCCCCGAGAGATGTCCCTGTCCTGATCCCTGCAGTTCATGTCACCCTATATGATGGCTAAGCTATTGTGCCCAGTCGCCTGGTCACACACCAGTCTAGATCTTTCTTCAGAGGTGCTTCTTAGATGAGACTAACGTTTAAATCAGCAGACTCTGAGTGAAGCAAACCACCTTCCATAGTGTGGGTGGGCCTCATCCAACCAGTTGAAGGCTTTCAGAGCAAAGACTAAGACGAAGAGTCCACTCCCGCCTCCTGAGGAAAGCAGAATTCTGCCAGCAGACAGTCTTCCCACCTCAGCTGGGATGCTTCCCTGGGTATCCAGCCTGCCCACCCTCCTTGCATGGTTTCAGACTTGCCAGCCTCCATAATGGACACCATGGCTGACCCCACTCCACACTGTGGAAGCACACACTGAGAGGAGGTCTGAGGGTGCTCTCTCAGCAGCCCCATGTGCCCACCCACTCACCACTCCATCTCTTTCCACCCAGATGATGCCCAGTGCTGGTCATGCCAGGCCCTGTGGTGGGCACCAAGGTACCAAGGCCAAGCACACAGGGGCACTTTCAGTGCCCGGAGGGTGCATCAGAGAAACCCTGAGGTTTCAATTCCTTAAGAGAAACCCCTCTCTCCCGCTCTCCCCATCCCTGCCTCTCCCTCTCTCCGTGTGTACATCTCTATGAACATATGTATTCTATTCTATTTCCCTGGACCAATACACCCTGACCAATACACCTTACAGGGCGGTAAGGCTCTTTGGGGACAGGGGCATCACCCTGGATTTTCCTGGTGGGTGTAGTGCAATCCCAAGTCCCTTAGGGAGGGAGGCAAAGACTCAAGGGACACAGGGCTACAGCCAAGGGACCATGGCAGCCACCGGAAGCCAGAACTAGCAAGAAGGACTTCTCCCCAGAGCTCCCGGAGGCCATCGGTCCTGCCGACACCTTCATTTGGGTTCAGTGATAACTGATTTCAGACTTCGATGTCCAGAGCTTTGAGAGAATAAATCTCTGTTGTTTGAAGCCACTGGTGTGTGGCGGTTTGTTGCAGCAGCCCCAGGAAACCATGTCAGTGGCCCTGCTCCCAGGAGGGCAGGCGTGCCCTGGGCTTTCCTCCTCGGGGGTGGGCTCTGTGCTTGCTGTCGAGCAAAGGGTGAGGGCAGCCTGCCTGGGGTGCTCCCCTTCACCCACCCCAGAGCCCTACAAGTTTCTCCCCCGATGCCCCACTGCCTCCTTTCCTTCCGGGACATGGCTGGCCATCGCCCCCTCCTCCTGACACTGCTGTGCGGCTTCCCAGCCTGACACAGTCCCACCAATCCCACATAGGTTAACAGGCATGGATTAACTTATGTGACTGGGAATGTTTGCAGGAAGATCTGGAGAGCTATGGAGCCCGGCAGTGCAGCATGATTTCTTCCTGAGTCAGACTGGAGGGGAGGATGGTGCCTCCTCTATCACTCTCTCTAACAACCCCGTGGGTCCCAGGCTGCTGGGCAACTGTTTTGCCTCCAATCCACTTTCCTAGTCTTCATCTCAGCAAGGATGAACCTGGCGCACTCCTTCCAAAGGACCTCAGAGGAGAGAAATCCTGCAGCTCCAAAGCAGGACCCAGTGACACCTCACCCACTCCACACTGGACCATCCTGGGTCCTGGACCCAGCCCCGGTGTGTGGACAGCTGCCCAGGAGGCCTCAGCAGCCCCATGCGGCCCACCTGCCTGTGCAGCCTCCAGGAGCAGGACGTGCAGGCAGCTGCTTACACTGAGAGTGCCGGGGAGTGGGGGGAAGTGAGGACATTAAGGGGCCTGACCTCTGAGGCATCATGGCCACACTGCCTGCCCCCCGTGCACTCTGAACTCACACGGGCTTCAGGGAACCTGTGACTTTGGACAACAGCGAGTCGTTCGCCGCAGCTGGCTGGAGTGTGAGAGCGAGGCAGTGTGAGTCCCTGACGGGCTCCGTGTGCTGCTCACATCCTGAGAGCAACGAGAAGCCACTGCAAAGCGTTCAGTGGAGGAGCGTGTGTCCCCGTGAGATGGCAGCCTCCTGGGAGAGAGCTCACCCCATGCTGTGGCCGCAGTGCAGTAGCGCCCGTCCCTGAGAGCAGCCGCGTGCTGTGTGCACTGTGACACGCTCCTGGACATCAGCACTCCTCACACTGGGGACTGTAGCCCCATCCACACTGTCCTCAGCAGCGTGCATGAGAACATCTGCCACACAATTACTCCCAGATGCCCACCAGTGGGGAAATGGATGGAAATGATGTGGGTGACAGGATGAGATGAAGCAACGAGGATGAGGCCACCTTCGAGGGAAGGAGGGAGTGGTGATCAGGAAAACAGGAAAACACTCTTGAAGGTGAAAATATGATGACACTTTGTTTAAAAGTGCCAGAAAGATTTAAAAATAAAGCTAAGGGGATCCACAGGAAAGGAGAGCTGATGCAAGGAGGCACAAGAAAACCACTCTCCCTGCCAGAGGACACAGCATTCAAGGAGCCACCTTGGGAGCAGAGAGTAGCCCTCGCCGGACACTGAACCTGCCAGCACTGCGCTGCTGGACTTCCCAGCCTCCAGAACTGTGGGGAATACATTGCTGTTGTTTACAAATTCAAAAAAAAAGAAAAGAAAATGAAAGGATGGATCCAGAATGTCTAACACAGGATTTGGAAGGCAAGAGGAGAGGGCTGCACGGCAGGAGCTCCCAGCCTCTCCCCAGGCAGCGTAGCTTCCCCCTTACAATGAGAAGCGAGCGGGATGCCACCTAAACCCTGTGTCATAGCACTTCCATTGCCCAGAGAGCCAGGCCACACACACCAGGTCCCTGCCTGGCTTGGTAAAGCCACTATGTGTGAGCACCGGTCCACCTTGGCCAGGGGTAGGAGGGCCTGTGAGGACACAGACACTCGCTCATTCATCCACTAGCCACACACAGAGCTCGGCGCCGGGCCGTCTCTGTACCACAGATTGGAATGCACTGGCATCCACCCTGCAACACTGAGAGTCTAGTGGGTGTCCTGTGGCCACAGCTGCCCGCAAGTCAGCACCCTGTGCCATAGGAAAGTTTATTCTTCAGCCTCGTTGGAACTAGAAAATACCACAGGACATCACTGGGAATTGAACAAAGACGTGAAATCTCCAGCTCTTGAATTTCTCGCTTTGCAATCACTTTTGCACAACCAGTTCCCTGTGGTTGTTGTCTTCCGGGGAAAAGGAGACCTGACTACTTCGTAAGCTTCTGTTAGGTTTTTACATTTAATTAGCTGCACGCTTCAGAGCACCTGCACCACGAATGAACGTCTCAGCGAGGAGGCAGCCGAAATGGCAGGAGAAACGTGCACGAAATGGAGCGTGGAGAAAACTCTTGAGGAAAATGTGTTATTTTCATGAAGCTGAAACACCTCAGCGTGTGTATGGTGGGGAACTGTGCTCCTCACTCCTGGAGTTGCTTCCCTGTGGAGGGACCCCACTGGTGTTGACCCCTGGCCAGGTCCTTCAGTCACTTGTCCCGTGGGGAGAGGAGAGGCCATCCTACTGTGTGGCTAGGAGAGGAAAAGTGCTCTGGTCCGCCCTCTGGGCCCTCCACCAGACTGCGCTCACCCATGAGTAGCCAGTGTCTGAGGAAACCGGTGGACGTCCAGCACAGGCTACTCACTGAGTCCCCTGAAGCTGAGATTTAGTATTAGAAAATTCAATTTTTACCAGAAATAGAGTCCAAATGTTGGCATCCACAATCCCACTACTTAGCTTTCCCAGAGCTGATTCAGAGTTTGGGGCATGGAGAAGGGAGATGAGTGCTGGGCTTCCTCATACCCCCAAAATTTGGCTAACAGGCAAACCCCTCAATTTCTCCAGAACTTGTGTGTCTTGGGGGTCTTAGCTCCATCCCAGTATCCACAGTAATGCCCACCCCTTCCACAGCCACAGGCTCCCCGAGCCCTCTGCTCCCCCATCCTGGAACAAGTCTCCCGCAGGCACCACTGCCTCACGCCCCACCCAAATGCTCTCCTCTGCAGAAGCAAACAGTGCCCTCCAAGAAGAGGGTCCCACCACAGCCCGGAGCTCAATAAGTGTGTCCAACCACAAAGGGGCCAGCCCCTGGCGGCATCCGCCTCCCAAGTCCTCATCAGGACTTCTCATGGTATCTGGAGAAGGACCCATTTCATTCACTCCATTACATTGCAGACTGATACTTTAGCTAAATATAACAAAAATAAAATACTAGAAAAATAAAATGAAAAACAATGATACACAAAATACAAGCCGAAAATCTTCATTAGGTCTAACAGATGTAAAATGACTCCAAAGAATCGCTACAACATTTTCTAGATGGTGTGTGACCTCTGTTCTGTCTTTATCTCCTTGTAAACAGCCCATGCTGAGGACTGATCCCATCAGAAGCCCATACTGTGGGTGGTGGTGGCCCGAGACAGAACTGTCTGCCCGGGAGGAAGGAGCACACAGCACCATCAGCCTCTGCAGGTGAGCTTGGCCTGCATCCGAGCTCAAAACACACCAGGCGATCTGACCCAACAACCTGCATTCCTAAAACAAATTGCTTTTCTGGAGCCATGAAATTAGCTTCTGGAGTAAAATATTAAACCCCACTCGCAAAACAGAATGATTTATGCTCTTTACAAAAGAAAAACAACAGTACAGTTTTCGACTTCTCAAAATGATTTAAATCTCAACTTAGTTTCAACCCAGAGGGAAAATACAAAATAAATAGTAACCCCAAAAAGAACTGCTGAAGCCTTTCCCCTCCTTACTCAGGGGGCTGGGTGGGGAGAAGATTGCAGCATGCTGGGACCCTTGTGTGTTCTTCAAAGTCCAAAGCCAGGCTCCCTGGGGGACATTTTAGGAACCTCAGAAGCCCTCTCTGCTGCTGTCTGTCCATGGCGCTCCCCATGCCTATCCATCACTTCTGCCTCTGATGGGGCTGGTCTCCAGGGCAGCAGCTGAGTGAGGGCAATGAGAAGTTGTGTGCCTTGTGGCCTTGGCCCCTTTTCTTCCTGGAAGGCACTGCCTGGGAGCAACTGCAGGGCAGATGTGGAAATGCCACCGCCCTGCTCAGGGCCTCAGATTTTCGGTCTTGGCCCACACCGGCAGTGGACTGGGAATACTTTCTCCAGGTCCCTCTGGCTTCAAAGACAAGCAGCATCATTCCACTCCCAAGTCAAGCAGCCACTGAGAGCCCGAGAGCTGAGCAAAGCCTCTGGTTACCTCTCAGGACTGAGGGGGAAAAGGCAGAGTTCAGGGCCGGGGGAACACTACAGGTTCCCCAAAGGGGCACAGTGGATGAGAACAAGGCTCACCTCACAAACAGTGGCACAGCGTCAAGTCCACTCAGACTCAGTGGTCTTCCTCCTACTCTGAAAGCCGCCAAAAACAAACACACACTCTCCCTGGAGGAATGTAACCTCCAAGACTTCAAATCATATCTGTGATCGTATTATGTACGTGCTGGCCTTCAACAGGAAAAAAAGAAAACCCTGTGCAAAAAGACAAGAAGTGACTGAAATCAAAAGGAGAAAGACATTAGAAACAGATCAGTGGAGACCTAAACATTAGCATTATCAGAAATCGAAATAAAAATAGCTGTGATTAATATGTTCAATAAATAGAATGATGTGGAATTTTAGCAAGAATAAATCAAACAAAATTTCTAATTTAAATTTTCTTCCAGGAAAAATGTAAACATTTGTCCACACAACACCTTATACAGGAATGTTTACAGCACAATTACTCATAATAGCCCAAAAGTAGAAACAACCCCAGAGTGAATCAATGGGTGAGTGGATAAACGAAATACAGTACATCCATGCACTGGAATATTATGTAGCAATGAAAAGGAACAAAGTACTGATACATGCCATGACATGGATGAACCTTGACAACATTATTTTTAGTGAAAAAAAACATTGACAACATCGTGCTTAGTGAAAAACATTATGACAACCTTATGCTTAGTGACAACATTATGCGTAGTAAAAAAAATCAAGAAAACTATATGTAGAAACAACCCAGAAATCTATATGTAGAATAACTAATATAAGAACTCAATAAATAGCAGTTTAAGCACAATGAAGAAAGAATTCACAACTGAAAGACAGATTAGAAGAACATATCTGGACTCAAACCCAGAAGATGAAAAATATAGAAATGACCATACTAGATACAGGGGAACATCATGAAAAAAGTCTTGCAAATGTGTAACTGGAGTCCCCAGGGAGGGGAGAGAAGGAACAGAGTAAAAGCCAAAATTGGAAAAGATAATGCCAAAGAGTGTTCACGAAAATTAGGAAAGATATCAAATCACAGATTCAAAGGTGTCATAAGTGGTAAGAAAACAACCTTTGAGGACATCAGAGCCAAAAATCAAACAGAAATTATTTAAGCAGTTAGAGAAAAAAGATAGATTACTTTCAACAGAGCAACAATAAGACTGACAGATAACTCCTCTCCAAAGCAATGGAATCTAGAAGGCGGTGGAACAACATCTTTAAAGGCATACTATTCTCTACTCAGAAAATAAAAGACAATACAAAACATTTTCAGACAAACAAAAACAAAATTTTTTATCACAAAACCCACCCTACAGGAAATTCTAATTTCCACTGGGCAAAAGTATAGAAATGAAAGAAGAAATCAAGAGGAGTGGAAAAAATAATAGATACATAGGAAAATCTAAATGAATATTGATTGCACAAACAAAACCAATAATATGCCATGTGTGGTTTAAAATGAAGCAAAATTTATATATAGAATAATACCACCACAAAAGTTAGAAGAGAACAGACAAAGTTAATGAGTTTTAAGGTCCAAGCACTTTTGGAAAGTAGTAAAATCACTAATTTAAACAAGACCATAAGTAGTCAAAGATGCATGCTATAACCTCAAGAGTAGCCTTTAAAGAACACTTATAGAATGCATACCTAGCATGTTCATAAAAAGGTCAAAAATTAAATAATAAAAATGTATTAAATGATTCAAAGCAAAGGCAAGGAATACAAAGAAAGAAACATAGAATAGGTGGGAAACAGAAATAAAGATGAGCATAACTGATTTAAATTCACAATATACTTGCAATTGAATTAAATGAAACAAACCAAGTACTCAAAGAAATTAAGACTGTGTAAAAAGAAAAGTTATATGTTGCTTATAAGAGACACATTTTAAATATAATGATACAGAAAGAGTGCGAGTAAAACAATGTGAAGAGACAGATGAGAACACTAACCAAAAGAAAGCTGATATGAAAATACTAGTATTAGACAAAGTAGATTTTAAAGTTAAAAAATGTGAAAATCATCACTAGACATAAATAGGGACTTTTTTGCTAAGAGGGAAATCTATCAGGAAAATATAAGAATTCTAAATATGTACACAATAGCATAATTTTAAATCACAGGAAGCAAAAACAGATACAACTAAAAGGACAAGTAGACAATCCTACAATCAGAGTGGTACACCTGAACACAGTGCTCTCAACAACTGAGGACAGGCAGACCAAATATTAGTAAGCATAGCATACAGATACAAATGACATGATTAACACAGTTGACCTCATTAACAAATGTAGAGGCCGGGCGCGGTGGCTCAAGCCTGTAATCCCAGCACTTTGGGAGGCCGAGACGGGCGGATCACGAGGTCAGGCGATCGAGACCATCCTGGCTAACACGATGAAACCCCGTCTCTACTAAAAAAATACAAAAAACTAGCCGGGCGAGGTGGCGGCGCCTGTAGTCCCAGCTACTCCGGAGGCTGAGGCAGGAGAATGGCGTGAACCCGGGAGGCGGAGCTTGCAGTGAGCCGAGATCGGGCCACTGCAATCCAGCCTGGGCGACAGAGCGAGACTCCGTCTCAAAAAAAAACAAACAAACAAAAAAAAAAAACAAAAAAACAAATGTAGAAAACTGCACCCAACGGCAGAAAGCACATACTTTGCAACTGCACTAGAAATAGTTACCAAAATTTGCCATATTTGGGGCCATAAAGTCTCAAGCCTTAGAATCATTTAAGTATATTCTCTCTTCCTTCCAAGTCAGAAATTAATAACAAAAGATAAATGTAGAATCCCGGAATATTTGGAAATCAAACAAAAAAAATTGAATGATAAATCCACAAGTCAAAGAAAAAAAAACCACAGTAGAAACTTACAAATATTTTTAACTGATAATAAAAATATGACATAACAGAGTTTGTGCAGTACAGGTAAATCTAAAATGAGTGAGAATTATGCAGCCACAAGTGCATATATAATAAAAGGCTAAAAAATAGTTGTCTAAGTATCTTTCTCGAAATTAAAAAAAGTAAAGAAAATAAAAACCAAAAAAAGTAGTAAAAGCAATAATGTTAAGAATAGAAATTAAAGAAAAAGAAAACAAAACACAATACCAAAAAAAAAATCAACATTGGCTGGGCGCGGTGGCTCATGCCTGTAATCCCAGCACTTTGGGAGGCTGAGGTGGGCGGATCACAAGGTCAAGAGTTCGAGACCATCCTGCCTAACACAGTGAAACCCTGTTTCTACTAAAAATACAAAAAAAATTAGCTGGGTATGGTGGCGGGCGCCTATAGTCCCAGCTACTCGGGAGGCTGAGGCAGCAGAATGGCGTGAACCCAGGAGGAGGAGCTTACAGTGAGCCGAGATTGCGCCACTGCACTCCAGCCTGGGTGACAGAGTAAGACTGTTTCAAAAAAAAAAAAAAATCAACATTATCAAATATTGGCTGTTTAAAAATCTAAACTACCTGGACCTGTGAAGAAACTTTAAAAAGACATTACAATTAACTAACATCAGAAACTAAAAGGAAACGTAAGTGTAGATCATACAAACCTGTAAAAGATAGTAAAGAATGTTATAATTTTAGGGCAACACACATGAAAATTAAACAAAATGAACAAAATCCTTGAAAAACACAACTTACCAAAAACTGATGCAAAAAGAAAACCTTTATAAGTAAACAGCTTTTTAAAATTTGAATTATTAACTAAAAAGTTTCCCACAAAGATATCTCTAGGTCCAAACTGCTTTAACAATAAATTCTATTAAATAAGAAGAAATAACACAAATCTTACACAAACTTCCAGACAACTCATTTTAACCTTTCTACCAAAAGGTGACAAAGACATTACCAACAAAAAGGAAAATCACACACTGACACTTCTCATGAACATGGGTGCAAAAATCAAAGACAAAATATTGGTGAATTAAATCCTGTATATAGTTTAAAAAGACCAAGTTGAGTTTGTTTTAGGAAAGGTAGGTTGGTTTTACAATTAAAACTCAACTAATGTAATTGGACACATTAACAGATTAAAAGAGTAAAGTCATATGAGCATCAACAGATGCATAAAATTCATTTGATAAAACCCAACATCCATTCAGGAAAAACAATGTTAGGAAACTAAGAATAAGAGGTAACTTCCTTAATTGAATAAATAGTATACTAAAAGCATTTCCTATAGCAAGTATTATACCTACACAGTGGAATACTGTACACCTACCCCTGAAATCAGGACCAAGAAAAGATGCCCGCTAATGACCCTACTTACCACTTCAACTTAACATTTTATTACAGATACTACCCAATGCCCAAAGCAAGCAAAAAATAGCAAAAGGTTTAAAAACTGGAAAGGAAGAAGTAAAACTGTTAATCCATATTTCTATATACCAGCAACAAAAAATTAGAAAATGATATTTTTAAAAGGCTGTCCACTTATACTAGCTGCCAAGATATATCAAATGCCTAAGACTAAATCTAACAAAGAGGGAGCAAGTCCTTTACACACAAAACCACAAAACATTATCGATGGAAACCTTAAAAAGATGCAAATAAATAGGCAACAATTCCCACACATGGACATCTCTATAATGTAAACATGTCCGTTATTCCCAGATTAATCAACACACTCAGTGCCCTCCGGTCAAGACCTCAGTCTGCTTCTCCCCAACCCTGTCAGTCCTGGCCGTGAGCTGGGCACAGGGCCACCAGGGCCACCAGCTCCATGCTTGGGGAGCCCCACCTGTCTGCCTACATTCCAGAACTAGAACTTACATTCTCAGTCAGGACTGGGTTACAAGTTCTCAGGTGTTACCTCCAATCACCAGACATTCCTGGCATCATCTTCAATGCGGTCTCTTGTACATCTCCTGGTGAGCCCCTTATATCCTTACCTCCTCCATCATGCCCTGAGGACACTACCTGCAGCCACCTCCCCCATTCCAGTAGGCACACACGCAGTGTCCAGGCCCCACTCTCCCCTAAAGCAACAGAGTCTGGAGTCAAACTGGCCCAAGTTCTTGTCCCAGCTCTGTGAGCTGCTCAAGCTATGCCCCTCCTGAGCTTGACCTTGCAAGGTTGTGATGAGAATTCGGTAAGATACTATGCAAGGACCACCTGTCGAGGTACCTGACACATAGTAGGTGTTTCAGAGAAGAGAGATGAGCGATGGTAGGAAAGCCCACTTTGCTGTGGGAACTCTCACAACTTCCTTCTGGGCTGTGAGATCTGAGGTTCTGGGTTTAAGTCACACTCACCAAGATTTTCCTCTGCCTCCTGAAATATGTTCAGTCCCCTGTGCTTGTCTGTCCAGGTTTCCCCGTAACACAAGTATTCTAAACATACTACTCTACTCCAGCCCAGCGTAGAGTAAAATGAAGTCTTCAGAGTACAAATCGGTGGCAGGTCCCACCCAATTAAGACTGATTTCATGTGACAATCCTGAGAGCCTAATAACAGCCACATGATGTTGCAATAGCTTTGGAATCCTTCCTTATTCCAGACCTCAATACCTGCTTTGGAAACATGCTTCTTAGGTACAGTTTAGGTTTGCTAGTTTATGTATCTCTTACTGAGCATCTACTGCTCATTTTACGTGCTTTATCTCCAGACCTCAAAAAAAATTTACAAAATATTCCCATTTTACATATGAGAAAAATGACATCCAAAGAGGGGTGGTGTCTTCCCCAGGATCACACAGGGAACAACTGCTGCAGCTGAATTTACACACAGTTTAATCCCACATCATGCTGCCTCCCACCACCAATAGGTGGGGATGAGTTTCTGGGCCCTCCTTCTACTGAGCCCTGGGGATTTTGCCACATCCAAGCAAGCATGACTCTTCCATAGAAGCATTAAGTAGATGGGAAGGAGGTAAATTCTTTAAATGAATTTTCCATTAGATCACAGACTCAGAGGTCACTTCTCTACATGGTCTTACAAAGACCAACAAGCCAGTACTCAACTCAGTGTTCAGGATTGGTTTTCACTAATGATTCATATGTGTTGAGAGTACAACCTGGAGAAGGTGCAGGAAGTGATCCTTTCAGGCACCTCCCTGCCAAGGTTCTGGGCTCTTGAAGACAGAAACAGCAGTTCCCTTGTGTGCTTCCCCAGAGGCCACCTGGCGTTGCGCATCTCATCACAGTTCTAAGAACCTCACGTGTGAATTGAACATTCAGCTACAAGACAGGAAGAAACTCACATGAAGTGAGCGGTGACTGAGCCAGGCATCAGGCTGAGTGCTATCCACGTGCATCTCATCATTACACCATTTTGCAAAGGAAAACCTGAGGTTTAAAGAATTTAAGTAATGAACCTATAAAATAGGATTAAAAAGAGATGCCTGCCTCTAGTTAAAATGAAGCAACAAAGACCAGATGTATCCTCTGCCTGAAACAAACAAACAAAAAAAAAGTGAAAGTATATATGAAACAACAGTTTTAAAGACACTGTATATCAAGCAACAAGGCACAGGGGTCCCTGATGGGTGGCAAGCAGGTGAGAGAAGCCTCACAGCTGTTCCAGTTTGGTCCCTGGACACAGCTTTCAGACCACGCCAAAGCATAGTCAAGCCAGAGCCTACAGATGCCCTGAGGTGAGAGTCTGGGGAGACCAGTTTGTCTTCAGGACAGAGTACCAGGGAGGAGAGAGAGAGAGCTCTGGAGACTTGCAGAGGGCTCCTCTTGACTATTCATAGAGTACTGATCAGCACACACAAGTGAGGAAACTACCAAGGGCCAGGGGAGAACCACCTGAAAGATAAGGTAACAATGCCCAGTGCTCACACAGGACCAGAAATATTGCCTGCTCCCACCAGTCACACTGGTTCACAGGACACTGGTGGACTCTGTGGACTACGAGGAAGGGTCTTGCTTCAGGGGTGTGGTACAATAAACCTTAGACTGAGAACTTTTCCAGTTCTACCCAACAAATCTTAAAATTCCAAAGGGTCAAACTGTTTCCAAGTCATTTAACCATATCCCACAACAAAGTTCAAAAAGAAGGGGGAGTTCAAACCATCCAGCACCCAATATGGTAAAATTCACAATGTCCGACATCCAATCAAAAATTATAAGGCAGGCTGGGCGCAGTGGATCACGTCTGTAATCCCAGCACTTTCAGAGGCCAAGAAGGGTGGATCACTTGAGGTCAAGTGTTCAAGACCAGTGTGGCCAACATGCCAAAACCCTGTCTCTACTAAAAATACAAAAATTAGCTGGGCATAGTGGCAGTGCCTGTAATCCCAGCTACTTCGGAGGCTAAGGCACAAGAATCACTTGAACCCAGAAGGTGGAGGTTACAGTGAGCTGAGATCACACCACTGCACTTTAGCTTGGGTGACAGAGGAAGACTGTCTCGGAAAAAAAAAAAAAAAAAAAAAAATTATAAGGCAGATAAAGAAGCAGAAAAATGCACAATAAATCAATGAATCAAAACCCATCCAGAACTAACAGATAGTCATAGTTAGCCCCCTCACTTCTTTCAACTCTTTGCTCAAATATAACTTTCTTCATGAGACCAACTCCACCTATGCCATTTAAAATTGCAACATACCCACCCTGTATTTTTAATTGACAAATAATAAATTATATGTATGTATGGGGTACAATGTTATGTTTTAATATATGTATATATTATGGGATGATTAAATCAAGCTAACTAAAATATCCATCACCTCATCTACATATGATTTTTTGTGGTGAGAATACTTAAAATCTACTTTCTTGGCCATTTTCAAGTATACAATATATTATTATTAACTATAGTAACCACGGTATTCAATAGATTACTAAAACTTCTTCCTCCTGACAAACTGAACTTTGCACTCTTTGACCAATATCGTCGCAATCCTCCACCACCTCAGCTCCTGGTAACCACCATTCTACTCTCTACTTCAATGAGTCCAACTACTTTAGATTCCACATATGAGTATTTGTCTTTCAGTGTCTGGCTTATTTCACTTAGCATAATGTTCTCCAGGTTCATCCATGTTGTTGCAAATGATAGATTTTTCTTGTTTTCTAAGGCTATAAAGTAATCTATTGTGTGTATACACCACATTTTCTTTATCCAGTCATCTGTTGAGGGACACTTACGTTGATTCTGTATCTTGGCTATTATGAATAGTGCTGCAATAAACATGGGAATACAGATATCTCTTCAACATACTAATTTCAATTCCTTTGAATATATACCCAGAAGTGAGATTGCTGGATCACATAGTAATTCTATTTTTAATTTTTTGAGGAACTTTCAAACTATTTTCCAAAATGACTATACTAATCTACAATCCCACCAACAACGTGCAACACGGTGCAATGAGAAACATCCCTTTTCTCTACCTTCTTGCCAACACTTACTATCTTTCATCTTTTTGTTAGTAGCCATTTTAACAACCGTGAGGTGATATCTCACTGTGGCTTTAATTTGCATTAATTTAACGTAACACATTTTTGCATTAGTGATGCTGGAGATTTTTTCACATAGCTGTTAACCATTCATATGTTTTCTTTTCAGAAATGCCTGTTCCAGTCCTTTGCTCATTTCTTAATTGGATTTGTGTGTGTGTGATTGAGTTGAGTTTCTTATATATTTTGAATATTAACCCCTTATCAGATGTATGTTTGCAAATATTTTCTCCCATTCTGTAGGTTGTCTTTTCACTCTGTTATTTCCTTGCTGTGCAGAAGCTTTTTAGTTTCATGATATCCCATTTGTCTATGTTTGGTTTTGTTGCCTGTACTTTTAAGATACTACTCAAGGCCAGGCATGGTGGCTCACGCCTGTAATCCCAGCACTTTGGGAGGCTGAGGTGGGTGGATCATGAGGTCAGGAGTTCAGTATCAGCCTGGCCAAGATGGTGAAACCCCATCTCTACTAAAAGTACAAAAAATTAGTTGGGCATGGTGGTGGACGCCTGTAATCCCAGCTACTTGGGAAGCTGAGGTAGCGAAACTCTCTCTCAAAAAAAAAAAAAAAAAAAAAATTGTCCAGATCAATGTTTTGGAGATTTTTCCCTATGCTTTCTTCTAGTCGTCTTAGAGTTTTGGATCTTACCTTTAAGCCTTTATTCCATTTTGAGTCAATTTCTGTATATGGTGTGAGATAAGGGTCCCATTCCATTCTTCTACATGTGGATATCCAGTTTTTTCAACACCCTTAATTGAAGAAACTATTTCCCCATTGTGTGTTTTTAGTGCCTTTGTCAAAAACTATTTGGCCATAAACTCATAGGTTTATTTCTGAGTTCTCCATTCTGTTCCATTGTTCTATGTGTCTGTTTTCATGCCAGTACCATACTGTCTTGATTACTATAGTTTTGTAGTATATTTTGAAGTCAGTTTGATTCCCCCATCTTTGTTCATTTTGCTCAAGATACCTTTGGTTATTTGGGGTCTTTCATGGTTTCGTATGAATTTTAGGATTTTTTTTTCTGTTTCTGTGAAATATGTTATTGGGATTTTGATAGGGATTGCATTGGATCTGTAGACTGCTTTGGGTACTATGGACATTTTAACAACATTATTTCTTCCAATCCATGAACATGCCACCCCACATTTCTGATTTCCTTTACCTGATCCTTAATAGTCACTCATCAAATTTTTTTGTTTGTTTGTTTTTTGTTTTTTTTAAAGACAGAGTTTTTGTTCTATTGCCCAGGCTGGAGTGCAATGGCACAATCTCAGCTTACTATAACCTCCGCCTCCTGGGTTCAAGCAATTCTCCTGCCTCAGCCTCCCAAGCAGCTGGGATTACAGGCACCCACCACTATACCTGGCTGATTTTTGTATTTTTAGTAGAGATGAGGTTTCACCATATTGGCCAGGCTGGTCTCAAACTCTTGACCTCAGGTGATCCACCTGCCTCGGCCTCCCAAAGTGCTAGGATTACAGGTGTGAGCCACCATGCCTGGTCTCACATTTTTTTTTTTTAATGAATGACTCTACCATAGGAAATATTTTCCAGCAGTGGTGAGACTAGGAAAATGTTACTGTTTATGCATTTGTGAGCTCCTTTTTTCTGACTACAGACTGAAAAAAAAAATAAAAGGAAATTGACAGGACAGGAAGAGGTGCTTCTGTTTAACCTTGGGTTATTTGTCTTTCCCCAAAACTTCATTTAAAAAACACTAAAAATGTTAATCTTCTTAGAGGATAATAGAGAAGAGATCATCTGGAGTTTATAAAGCATCTTGGTTAATAGGTTCATTTTAATAATAGCTGATCTTTTCATCCACACAGTCTGTGCTGCCAGCTCAGCAAATCTCCTCAAAGACTTCCCAGGGTGTGCTTTATGGCTAAGATATCATAAAACACAGAGGGCGGCTGCCATTCTCAGAGAACAATAACACCCTGGCCTAAAACCTGACAAGTTATTTGATTCATTTTATAAACTCATTTTTATAA
The DNA here is from genome assembly GCF_008728515.1 of Papio anubis. NCBI lineage: Eukaryota > Metazoa > Chordata > Mammalia > Primates > Cercopithecidae > Papio > Papio anubis. The sequence goes on along the minus strand of NC_044985.1, from coordinate 469,395 downwards.
ACTTTTAAACACTGCTGGGCCAGAACTCATCAACACAATTTCCGATTCATAGAAGGAGGGACTTGCCCAAGGCATGGCTGTCACAGTAAAAGAACTGCGGACGCAGGACCAGACCCAGGCCTTGCCTGGATGGGAGTGCACATAGAGCCCACCCCGACAGACCCTCACCTACTCCCGAGGCAAGGGGTCATCTTGCCGCGTCTGCTCCCTTGCCTGCCATCTCAGCAGTGTGTCCATCTGGCCTCCAGTCTCCTGCTGGGTCTAGCATATTCAGCTCCCTAATTCTTAAAGTGCCCCAGGTTTGAGCCCTTTAGCTTTCTTTCTTGCACTGTTCCCATCCTCACCCTGAAACCTTACACTTTACACTGCAGACCCCTGGCATGCTTGTATCCTCACTCTGCTCAGCTGTTCCTATCTCTGCACCATTGTTCGCATGACACCTTCTCCTAGGAATGCTGTCTCCCACCCTACAATTGTCACAACCTGAGCCCTAGAGATGTAGAGATGAACGGAAAGGTGCCCCCTGCCCAATGAACAGCACCAAGGCCAGACAGCTAGAGGCTCTGCCCATCATTCCCCAGGACTGGAGAAGGCTTCTGAGCAAACAAATGTCAGCCTCCCTCTGGGGAAAATACCCTCAAAAACAGGTTTTTTTGTCACAGAGGGTCAAATTGTAAAGACATAAAGTGCTTAGAAAATATAAAACAATGGCCGGGTGCGGTGGCTCACGCCTGTAATCCCAGCACTTTGGGAGGCCGAGGCGGGAGGATCACGAGGTCAGGAGATCGAGACCATCCTGGCTAACACGGTGAAACCCCGTCTCTACTAAAAATGCAAAAAATTAGCCGGGCGTGGTGGCGGGCGCCTGTAGTCCCAGCTACTCGGGAGGCTGAGACAGGAGAATGGCGGCAACCCGGGAGGCGGAGGTTGCAGTGAGCCGAGATCGCGCCACTGCACTCCAGCCTGGGCAACAGAGCAAGACTCTGTCTCAAAAAAAAAAAAAAAAGAAAAGAAAAGAAAATATAAAACACTAACACGTGGATTCCTTATTGGCCACTTTCATGAGACCATCACAGACACTGTGCCTCTGACCAAAGCATGAAGCAGCCGACACTTTACGCCACACCCTGCATTAAAGCTCTTTATGGACTGATTCTGCCGGTGAACATGTATGAAATACACACTAAAATAGCTCGGACTATGCATCCAACACAGAATGAGAAGACTCACCCTAGGCTTCAGGGAGTCCACAGCACAGAGACCAGTCAGATCTGCACAAGTGGTGCTAATTCACAGCCCAGGAATGGAGTGTGGCTTGTGGATCTGCACACATCTCACCCAATTCTTCTAATGGAGTCAGCTCCCTTTTCCGAGGCTGCATCAGGGTTCAGCTGCCTGTAATTCACTGTGGCCACTGGGCAGCTGCCCCAGCCCAGGTCAGGCCTCTGACTGGCCACAAAGAAACCTGAGCCCCAGGTCGTCCTCAGCTCTGGGGGACGTCTAACCTTCTATGTTATTGCACTTTATTTTTTGTTTTAATTTTATTCCAAAAATGGCAAAATTATTACTTTAGTTGGCCTGCAAATAAGAGTTAAGTACTTATTAAGTTGTAAAAAGGAGTAAGTATGTTATAAAATGGACTCTAATAGGCTTCTTCCCTCAAAAGAAGCAATTTAATGAATACTGTTTGACTTCTGCTCAATTAATAATGTGCCCAGTCACTCCTGCTTTGCAAGAAGTGACTATATGTAGATGATATTATTGTAGGACCCAATTTTTCCTGCAATTAGCTGCATACATTTCCTGACAGACTAATTTATGTATGAATGCTTCTTAAAAGCAAAGGCATTTTGCATGTAATTGCATTCCTTTGTAATCCATCTGTTGATAAATTTGTGTGTATCTCTGTTTATTGGCTAATGCCTCCCTCTGCTCTAGGACAACAGGCACAGGAGTCAAAATATTTTGGGGATGAAATAAATAATAAAGGGTAATTGAAGGCCAGATGTAGGCTGCTGGAAACGTCTCCATGGGTGTGGTGAACCCCGCTGTCGAACTTTTTACGGCTGCTGAGCAGAGAGTGAATAAAAACATGATTAACGCTGTTGCTCTGGATTTGCTTGTTTGCAAGTCACGCTCTGTAGCAGGTAAAGGTCATCACAAGTTTGCTGCACTTTGATTTCCAGTGTCATGTGTGGCCCTCTTCACTGCACATCCACCAAAAGTGCAGCAGGGCAGGCTGCATTGCTTGCCGCAGCAAGGGAGGCTGCAGCCACGGCAAGCCCAGGGGGGGCAGTGATACGAGGGAGTGAGTCCAGAGGGGCTGGCTGCAGGATTTGAGCGGAACCTGGTGATTTGGGGAGAGTCCAAGGAACCAGGGTCTGCTGTCAGGAAGTAGAGGCAGTCCAACGAGCAGGCATCTTGGTAATTTTCACGTAAGAGGTGAGAAGAACAGGCCAAGGCTGAGTGGTCAGGCAAGAACAAGAATCAGTGGAGAAGCCAGGCTATGCCACGGCAGCCTGGGAGCCTTGTGTGCACATCTGTGTGGGCGTGGCTCCAGAGTCTTGTTCCCATCTTGATCCATCACACTCGCCCACAGCCCTCCATCGGCCCGGCTATTCTGTGCAAGTGTGTGCTCTGCAGGGGGCCCCACAGCCTGGCTGGCAGCAATGGGTCAGCCCCCACTGTGGGGCTGCATCTCTGAGCAACTGCATGGTCAAAACGGGCTTCCTCAGCACGCGTGGGTGGGGACATCCAGCCTCGGAATGGAGCTGAGGGGAGAAGAAAGCTCACTGACCTAGGGCTTGAGAGGCAGAGCTGGAGTCCCACTGAGTGCAGGAGCGTGTTGCCAACACCTGCTGTGACAGTTCTGTCAGCACCAGACCCACTTCACAGATGCGGAAACTGAGGCTCCCTGAGATGAAGTGACTGGCCCAAACTTAGCACATATTTTGCACACAATTACATAATTAGGCACATGATTACATTATAGGTACATAATTACATAATTAGATGCATAATTAAGCAATAATTACACGATTAGATGCACAATCAGGCACATAATTAGCAAGTGGGCTGGCATTTGGCCCATGGGGGTTCTGACTCCAATCCTCCCATCTTTCCACTGCACCAGTGTGCCTGGGTCAGGACCCAGGACGCGTGCAGGGGTGCTGCTGAGCACAGGGACCCTGTGAGTATCTGTTGCCACTCACTCCTGCCGTGATGGAGCAGGAAATTGAACCTCAGATCACAAAGCCAGTGGGATCCAGCTTCAGGGGCAAGGGTGGGGGTCTGGCTCACTGCAGAGCCTGGACTCATTCTCTTTACCACCGCCATCCCTGAGAAAGGGAAGAGGCCCTTCCTGAACACACTGGTGGCCTAGGCACTAGGGCCTGGCCCTCCATCCTCATCTGCAGAGGCAGATACTCACAGAGGAAAACCAGGGCTGAGACCACAGAAGGCCAGGACCCTGTGGCTGTGGAAGGAGCCTCCAGCCAAGCCTAAAGGAAGAGGTTTCAAGGCAGCTTCCTGGAGGAGGCCCCCTGAGCTGAAGGGCAGAGAGCAGCTACGTCTGAAGACTTAGGAACAGCATGATGCATTTAAGAAGCAGCAGCCACAGGGCGGCCCTTCCTGTCCCCACCATTGTGTGACAAATCAAATTCTCAGTGAAGGCACAGAGTGAGCAAGCGGTGCGGCTACCACTCAAGGTTGGGCCCACCCGTGTCCAATTTGCACGTTTGTTCTGTTACTGGTCTGCACACAACAGATGGAATTGAGCTCCACTTCGAGATGGTGGAGGAAGGATGAGGGGAGACCAGACCCTGGCTCTGCCACTAGCCCACTCCATGTCCTGGAGCAGTGCATCCCCCCAGTCTCTCCAGATCTGAAGTGGACGATGGCCTGAGTCCATGCTTTCACACCATGTTCACAGAGCATTGTGGCCTCACAGGAGTGTCAACCCTGGGGAGGCGCAGCCACGCAGCCCAGAGCCTGTTCCAGTCTGGCCCCATGCTGGAGTTGACTTTGGGATACATCTGGCTCTGCTGCCATCTCTCTGGGACCTCCTGTTCAGAGGAGCCTCTGGGAGTGGCCACCCTCATTCAGGCTCCCCAAGTCTCCTGGGTCCCAGCCAACAGGGCTGATACAGCCGTGTGAGGTTCACCTGAGTGCCTGCCCAATACGTGGGCATTCATGAGACTGGTCTCTGGCACACAGCACCCTCTGCCCTTGGCCTTTCCTACCTACCTCACTGCTGCCTCCACACCTTCTGTCTGTCCCACTCCCATGAGGCCAAGTAGCTTAGGGTGCCCTCCTGTCAGGGGAATTTGCATTTTATTAGGATAATTGAATATTTGTGACCCAAATAAATGGGAAGCTCCCTGGCTACACCGCCTCTGCCAAAAGGAACTACCCCAGGTTCTACTTCAGCCATGAATGAGACTTTGGGGTGGTCTTTAGCCCAGAAACACACACCCTGCAGGGCTTTTGGGCACTCAGGAACCAGTCCGCTTGGACTCTCAGACGGGGAAGCGTCTCTCCCATCCGCTCTCAGAGGCCCCCATTTGGCTTTCCATGCTGGAGGGGAGGCCCCCATCCTGACCACAGCCCAGGCCTCACAGCCCGCGCCCCCAGGGGGCTCACCTAAACCACAGATGGCCCCCGAGATTCAGGCACCAGGACAGGGGTCGGGGCAGGGATGTGAGGAAAGGTCCTTCTCAGGAATGTCAAATCCTCAAGGGCTCCTCTTGCTCAGCCAAGGCTCACCCCCGTGCCGCTGGGAGGGGAGACACCCCTGTCACAGGCTGTGCTCCTGCTCTGCTGGCCCCAGCGTCTGAATCGCTAACTCTCAGCATTGTTAGACACACAGCTGGGTCACTTTTCCTCTGGGTCCTTTTGGGACTGAACTTAATCTTGCAATTTACATTTTCCGATAAACCATTCCTGACTTTGGGTAAAAGACCAAGGTCAGACTAGAATCCTTTCCCTCTCCTGTAAATTAGTGCTTTCTGGTTTGGTTTTTGTTTGCTCGCTGGCTTTGCTTGGTTTCATTTACTTTTGTCTTTATCTTGAACCTCAGAGTTGCAAACCTGGACCAGCAGCTGGCTCCTGTATAGCAGAGGGGAAGTGGGGCCTCCCATTTCTTTCCAAATGACTGAAAGCATAAATCCTGTTGGGACGGCACCCAGCAGACGGGACAGCAGAAGAAAGGGGGCGGAGTCTTCTCTGATCCCACAGCAAAGTGCTAGTGGCCCAAGGCCTGAACTTGCCAAAGCGCTCCAGTGAACTCACCCTTGAGCGCAGGCTCCTGTGCCTTCCTGAAGACCCCCTCAATGGGCCTGGCTCTGAGGAGGAGGGGAGCACCGTGCCTGGGGGACGAAGGAGCCGGCGTATGTCCAGTAACTCCTGACAGTTACACCATCCACCAGGTCAGACTGTCCATCATTTTTCCGGCTCTGCCCACAATGGGACCCCTCCCCACAGTGAGACTGGACCAGCGGGAGAGACCTGGCCCACATCAAGAGATCCAATGGCTTGTCAGCAGACAGCCACTTTTGCTGTCTCAAATGTTTGAACTGAGAGGCAAAGAAACTAGCAGCAGTTGGTGAGAAAAACTTTAAACTGAAGGGCTCATGTTGAATTGGGTGGCATGGTCAGATTAGACAGAGGCACAGAGAGAAAGAGAGAGAGAAATAGAGACAGAAACAGACACAGACAGACAGAGAAACAGAGGCAGAGAGAGAGACAGAAAGAGACAGAGACAGAGCGCACAGGGGATAGCAAGCCAGGAGAGGACAGCAAGGCCCAGCCACCGAGCAAAGAGGAGGCTGGGGTGGCAGCCCTGTGCACACGGCTGTCCTTCCCAGTCCTGAGGGTCCCCTCCCGCAGCCTGTCCCGTCCCCACAGCTGTCCTACGCACAGTAGCTGAGAAAATCGAGACACTGAGATTTTAAGTAACTTATTCAAGGTTGAGCAAAGACAAACCTGAGAGAAACAAGAAATGGGGAAAGGATTCCCTATTTAATAAATGGTGCTGGGAAAATTGGCTAGCCATAAGTAGAAAGCTGAAACTGGATCCTTTCCTTACTCCTTATACGAAAATTAATTCAAGATGGATTAGAGACTTAAATGTTAGACCTAATACCATAAAAACCCTAGAAGAAAACCTAGGTAGTACCATTCAGGACATAGGCATGGGAAAAGACTTCATGTCTAAAACACCAAAAGCAACGGCAGCAAAAGCCAAAATTGACAAATGGGATCTCATTAAACTAAAGAGCTTCTGCACAGCAAAAGAAACTACCATCAGAGTGAACAGGCAACCTACAGAATGGGAGAAAATTTTTGCAATCTACTCATCTGACAAGGGGCTAATATCCAGAACCTACAAAGAACTCAAACAAATTTACAAGAAAAAAACAAACAACCCCATCAAAAAGTGGGCAAAGGATATGAATAGACATTTCTCAAAAGAAGACATTCATACAGCCAACAAACACATGAAAAAATGCTCATCATCACTGGCCATCAGAGAAATGCAAATCAAAACCACAATGAGATACCATCTCACACCAGTTAGAATGGCGATCATTAAAATGTCAGGAAACAACAGGTGCTGGAGAGGATGTGGAGAAATAGGAACACTTTTACACTGTTGGTGGGATTGTAAACTAGTTCAACCATTATGGAAAACAGTATGGCGATTCCTCAAGGATCTAGAACTAGATGTACCATATGACCCAGCCATCCCATTACTGGGGATATACCCAAAGGATTATAAATTATGCTGCTATAAAGACACATGCACACGTATGTTTATTGCAGCACTATTCACAATAGCAAAGACTTGGAATCAACCCAAATGTCCATCAGTGACAGATTGGATTAAGAAAATGTGGCACATATACACCATGGAATACTATGCAGCCATAAAAAAGGATGAGTTTGCGTCCTTTGTAGGGACATGGATGCAGCTGGAAACCATCATTCTTAGCAAACTATCACAAGAACAGAAAACCAAACACCGCATGTTCTCACTCATAGGTGGGAACTGAACAATGAGATCACTTGGACTCAGGAAGGGGAACATCACACACCGGGGCCTATCATGGGGAGGGGGGAG